>NW_026112190.1:80000-125000 GCF_024679095.1 Eriocheir sinensis | reverse complement strand
TCTACCTTCACAGGAAAGCACGAAAGTGACATCTGTGGAGAAGAAGAATATTACAGAGAAGAGTGATGGAAAAGATGTCGAGAAAGAAACTGTAATTCAAAAAGAAGTCGAAAAGAATGTGTGTAATAGCGACATCAAAGAGGCTCGTAACGAAAAACATCTTAATGAAACAATTGATGACTTGAAACACCAAGTTGATGACGTGAAAAACAAGATGAAGGAAGAAAAAGCAAAGGCTGAAGAAACAAATACTACGCCTATCACTCAGGACGGTAAAGTCGTTGAAAAGACAGTCCCTGCTGTGACGCCGGCGAAGGTTGTTAGAAAGGATGTGCCCTCGGTGGGAGAAGGAAAAGACTCCGTTGTGACTCGAGCTGTTAAACCCGTTACCCCTTCGGTGGTAGCAGAAAAGGTCCCCGTTGTGACAAATCAGACCGTTGCTGAAAAGATTCCCTCTACGGTGACGGAAGGAAAAGTCCACGTTGTTAAAGAAGAGAAAGTTATTGAAAAGGTTGTGCCCTCGGTGACGGAAGAAAAACTCCCCGTTGTGACAAAGGAGAAGGTTGTTGAGCAGGCTGCCCCTTCGGTGACACAGGAGATCGTAAGTGTCTCTAAGGAGCAAGCAGAACTTCCTCTCGCGGCAGAGGAGAAGAAGGTTATTGAAAAGATTATCCCCTCGGTGACAGAAGGAAAAGTTCCGGTATTCCTTCAACAGGAGGTTGTTGAAAAAGTTGCCCCTTCGACGACAGAAGAAAAAGTTCCTGTTGTGACACAAGAAAGGGTTATTGAGCAGAATGTCCCACAAGAAAGGGTTATTGAACAGTCTGTCCCACAAGAAAGGGTTATTGAAAGGGCTGTCCCACAAGAAAGGGCTATTGAACAGGCCGCCCCTACGGCGACAGAAGAAAAAGTTCCTGTTGTGACATTAGAAAGGGTTATTGAACAGAATGTCCCACAAGAAAGGGTTATTGAACAGAATGTCCCACAAGAAAGGGTTATTGAACAGAATGCCCCACAAGAAAGGGTTATTGAACAGAATGCCCCACAAGAAAGGGTTATTGAACAGAATGTCCCACAAGAAAGGGTTAATGAACAGAATGCCCCACAAGAAAGGGTTATTGAACAGAACGCCCCACAAGAAAGGGTTATTGAGCAGAATGCCCCACAAGAAAGGGTTATTGAACAGAATGCCCCTCAAGAAAGGGTTATTGAACAGAATGCCCCACAAGAAAGGGTTATTGAACAGCAGGCCCCACAAGAAAGGGTTATTGAAAGGGTTGCCCCACAAGAAAGGGATTTTGAACAGAATGCCCCACAAGAAAGGGTTACTGAACAGAATGTTCCACAAGAAAGGGTTATTGAAAGGGTTGCCCCACAAGAAAGGGCTATTGAACAGGCTGCCCCTACGGCGACAGAAGGAAAAGTTCCTGTTGTGATAAAAAAGAAGGTTACTGAACAGGCTGCCCCTTCGGTTACAGAAGAGATTGTCACTGTTTCTAAAGAGAAAGAAGAAGTCCCTGTTGTAACAGAGGAAAAGGTTCCCGCTGTGAGAAATGAGACAGTTATTGAAAAGATTACTCCTTCCGTAACAGAAGAAAAAGTTGTCAATCAACGGAAGGTTGTTTCTTACGAAGATGCTACAGAAAATCAGGAAAATCAAGTTACTGGAGATGAAGAAACGGACAAAACTGAATTGAAGTTTATCATCACCATACAAGAGAGAATAGTCCGTGAACAGACAGTCTCGATCATACCCGTGATGGACAAGGACGCCAACACAAGAAGGAATGGAAAAGTGGCGAAGAAACAGCTGAAAAGAATAATGAAGAAGGTGGCCCGCGCCGTCCGGGAAGAATTAAGCAAGGAACACAAGACAGCGGGGGAGGGACAGTAGCAGGAGAAGCTGTAACCAGTGTGAGGGAACAGGCTGCCACTCTCCACCAAACCGACAGCCACCACCACCAAAATGTCCCCTCAACACCCAGCTGCTTGCGATGGGATCCCTAAGAAAGTGTTCCATATTTTCTTGTCTTTTCTTATCTATCTATCTTACTATGGTGTACATTGTAGTATAAACACTTACACTTTGCGTCCCTATGGAAACCCGGTGTAAGCTCTTTCCAACAGACTGAAGCAACTCTTCTTGAGATTGGAGGAGACGGAGGAGGAGGAGGTGGGTGGGGGCGGAAGAGAACGATTTAAAATAAGAAAGAAATGAGAAAATAATAATATAAATAAGAGTAAGATTAAATAAAGGAGGAGGAGGAGGAGGAGGAGAAGCACGAAGAGGAGGAAAGGAAAGAGAACGATGAAAGAGATGAATTTGGGTGGAAGAGAGAGAGAGAGAGAGAGAGAGAGAGAGAGAGAGAGAGAGAGAGAGAGAGAGAGATTTACTTTGAAAATCAGACCACACAGACCCCATGGTCCAGACTTGGTGGTCTGTCCTTAAACCTAAGTGATTTTACATTAATCAGAAGACTCCAAAACGTTACATTTCTACTCTAGTTGATATTAAGTTGAAGGAAGTGACGGTCGAGCTTATTTTTGAAGGAGTCAATCGTGTTACACTGGACCACTGATGATGGGATCTTATTCCATTCTCGCACTACAACGTTGGTGAAGAAAAATTTGGTGCAGTCTGAATTTACTTGTCTACATCTGAGTTTTACGCCATTGTTCCTCGTGCGCAAAGTGTCATCGATCATAAACAATGTTGATCTGTCTATATTCGTGAAACCATTAAGTATTTTAAAACATTCGATCAGTTTTCCTCGGAGGCGACGTTTCTCAAGAGAGAACATGTTAAGGGTAGAAAGCCTTTCTTCGTAGGATTTGTTGCGCAAGGAAGGGATAATTTTCGTTGCCCGACGCTGAACACCTTCTAATTTAGCAATATCCTTTGCATGGTGGGGAGACCAAAACTGTACCGCATATTCCAAGTGGGGTCTGACTAAACTGTTGTAGAGGAGTATTACATCTTTATTCTTAAATAAAAAGTTTCTTTTAATGAAGCCCAACATTCTGTTCGCTTTATTTGCTGCATCGATGCATTGCTGTGAGAATTTGAGGTTTGACGCGATTTTGACCCCCAAGTCCTTGACGCATTGAACGCTTTTGAGTTTAACGCCGCGCATTTCGTAATCAAACTTTTTATTCCTCGTTCCAACTTGAAGGACCTGGCACTTGTCTACGTTAAAGGGCATCTCCCATCTATCCGACCAAGTTGAAATTTTGTGCAAATCCTCTTGGAGGCTTTGCCTGTCTTCGTCAGTGAGAACCGAGTTACCAATCTTTGTGTCGTCTGCAAATTTACTAATGCGGTTATTGAGTCCAACATCCACGTCGTTGATGTAAATAATGAAGAGCACTGGGCCAAGAACCGAGCCCTGAGGGACGCCACTAGTGACAGGCGCCCACTCTGAGTTAAATCCGTCAATCACTTCTCTTTGTTGTCTGTTGCTCAACCAATTCGCGATCCATTGGTTTACCTGACCATCAATACCTATTTGCTTTAATTTGTAAAGTAATTTATGATGCGGGACTTTATCAAACGCTTTCTGGAAATCAAGATAGACTACGTCCAGTGATTTGGTTACGTCATAAACAGTGAAGAGGTCGTTATAAAAGGTTAATAGATTTGATAGGCAGGATCTTTTGTTTCGGAAGCCATGTTGTGAGTCCCCAATTAATGAGTGGCTTTCAAGGTAACTCACAATTTTGTCTCTAATTATGCCCTCAAGTAGCTTACCTACAACCGAAGTTAGACTAATGGGCCTGTAATTACCTGGTACTTTTTTGTCTCCTTTCTTAAAAATCGGTGTCACGTTAGCCTTTTTCCAATTTGAAGGGACAATGCCTTGTCGCAAGGACATATTGAATACGGTTGTGAGGGAGGAGAGTATTTCGCTCTTTGTTTCTTTCAGCAGAGTTGGATATACTTTATCAGGTCCAGGACTTTTATTTGTTTTAAGTGATTTGAGGGCTTTAAGGACTTCATCGGGTTTTATTTCAAAGTTAGACAATGCATGCTCGGGATTTACATTAGTACTGGTGTTGGTGGTGATGGTGGGAGGACTGTTATTATTAAACACCGAGGAAAAGTAATTATTTAATAGGTTTGCAACGTGTTGGCTGTTAGTCACTAGTGCACCGTCGCTGTTTGTTGAAGGTCCAATTCCACTTCTGATCGCCTTTCTGTTGTTTATGTAACTGAAGAAAGATTTCGGATTATTTTTACAGTTGGCTGCAATATTTTCTTCATATCTACGCTTTGCCTGATGCACTAATCTTTTTACTCGTCGCCTTGCATCATTGTAAAGTCTAATGTTTTCGGGCGTGCTTTGGTCTTTCTTTAACCTGTAAGACAATTTTCTCTCCTTGACTGAGTGTTTAATTTCGCTATTAAACCAAGGTGGACTTTTATTAGTGTTAATTCGCTTCTCGCACAAGGGGACAAATGTGTCCTGCTGAGTGAGTAAGTGATTTTTAAAGTTTAGCCAGGCGTCCTCTGCATTGCCGTCATCTGATAGTTGCATATCTATTAGTTTTCGTCGGATTTCTACGAAGTTGGCTCTTTTGAAATTGGGCACCTTAACTTTATTTTCAGTCACCGATGTTTGAGCTCTAATGTCAACGCGCACTAGTTTATGATCGCAGGAACCGAGGTGTTCTCCTACCGTGACATTACTGACTAGGTTATCTTGGGTCGCTATAACAAGGTCAAGTATGTTATTTTGTCGAGTTGGTTCAGAAACCATTTGGCTTAGATAATTTTCCTCTAGAAATTCGATCATTCTATGGGACTCACCTTCTGTACCCGACAGTGTCGCCCAGTCGATATGGGGAGGTTAAAGTCTCCTAGTATCAGTGAGTCGCTGTTATTAAGTGACTGCCTTAAGACGCTGTACATTTCAAGATCGCCATCAAGTGATTGCCCCGGAGGCCTGTAAGTGACAGATATATTTAAATTGACTTTTGCAATGTTTACTCGCACGCACAAATGTTCAACGTTACTGTTTCTTGGTGTTTTGTCAGTAGGTTGCAAGTAGCTTTTGACAAAAAGGGCGACACCACCCCCTCTACGGTTTACACGATCATTGTTGAAGAATCTGTAGCCATCTATGTTGTATTCGGAACTTAAATCAATATTAGTGGTGTCGATAAATGTTTCGGTTATAGCAATTACGTCAAAGTTTTCTGTCAAAGCAAGACATCGCAGTTCATCAAATTTGTTTCTTAGGCTACGCGCATTGAAACTAAGGACTCTTAGGTTATCTTGAAGCTTGGTAATAGAGGTACTGGAGGGTTCAATGTTACGAGTCTGTTGCGGTGTGAGGTGTCTATTTACACGGGCGGGATGGAAGGACGTGGCTGAGAGTCGTTTTTTGTTGTTCGGGCGTTACGTACGGCGTTGTTGAGGAGCCTTCCAAATCTGGCTGCCCCGATTGGGGACAGGTGTATGCCGTCCCTTTGGAAAAGTCTACTCTGGCCGTAGAAATCGTTCCAGGCGTTAAAGAATTCGACGTCAAGCTCTCCGCAGAGAGTCTGCAGGCGGTTGTTGAGGCTGAAGGCCTTACTGTAGAAGTCGCCCTCATCCCATGTCCGTGGTAGAATTCCTGAAATCAAAATATTAGGGGATTTAGTCTTATACTGCTGGATGAGCCTACGGTACTTGTCCAGCAGTTCCTCAGACCGGGTCGTGGTGACGTCGTTTGTACCTGTGTGGTGAACAAAGAGTGAGTCATTAGAGGCCACAGCGGAGACCTCGACCAGTGCAGCTGTGATGTCGTCAACACCAGCTCCAGGATAACAGTAGTTACGCCTATGACGGGGGACTCTGCCACATAACTCAACCACCTGATGGCGAATCATAGAGTCACCGACCAAGAAGGTGCTCTGTTCCTCGTCCTCCTCCTCCAGTATGGCAAATCTGTTGTAGCAATGAGTAGGATAAATGGCTCTAGGGGCGGGTCTGGCTCCTCCTCTCACGGGGGTGAAGCATTCAGCGTCAGCTCTACCGGTTCCCTGTGACGTGCCTTCTTCGGAAGGTGGCTGGGCATCGAGTGCAGGTGAGGAGGGTGATGAGGCGTCAATTGCAGGAGGGGCGACGATGTTGGCCTGGATAAACTCCTGCAAGGTATCAACAGTACTTGTTAGTTCGGTGATCTTCTTCTCGCCAGCTGTCAGCCTTTCGTCCTGTTGAAGGAGTCTCGTTTCCATCTGCTGAGTCAACAGGCAGATCTTGCAGACGGTCGATCGTCCTGAGAAGAAATGACCAGAGAAGTTTCCTGTGCAAGTCGAACATTTCTTTAGCGCCATCTTGGTAAGGAGGAGAGAGCAAGTGAGTAGTGTTTATCTATATATTTGCTTTGCTTTTTCTTTTCGTAGGGCAGAGGGACGTGCGTGAATAAGCGAGAATAGAGAGAGAGAGAGAGAGAGAGAGAGATGGGAAGGCGTAGGAGGAGATAGGGATGGAGGGAGGAAGAGGGCGAAGGAAAGGGGAGAGAGAGGATGGGAACGAGATAGGGAGTGAGGAAGGAGAGAGGCAGAGAGGGGCAAGTGGGGGTAGTAATGAGAGAGAGAGAGAGGGGGGGGCAATGGAGAGGAGAGGAGAGAAGAGGGAGGAGCGAAACGCGAGAGGGAGGGAGGGAGGATTACTGTGTCTCTGGGGAATAATCTGGTCAAGTCAGGTCAGGTAAGTCTGAACACCTGCGTAGGGAGTGGCGTCGGAGTGGAATCTGGAAATATATAAAGAATGTGGCGGAAAGAGCGTAACACTGTGTTTTGTGTATAGGTGTATATATGTTTTACAGTGCGCTACTGCGAGAGAGTAGGTACAGGCAGAGAGAGGTAGTAAAAATAAGGGCAACACTTAATCCTGTCCAGCGAAGCAGAGAGAGAGAGAGAGAGAGAGAGAGAGAGAGAGAGAGAGAGAGAGAGAGAGAGAGAGAGAGAGAGAGAGAGAGAGAGAGAGAGAGAGAACAACACCCACACGAAGGAAGGGCAAGACCAGCCACGAACCAGCTGAATAGCCTGGAGCACCGTCGCCGCGTCGCTGCCCTGACGGTGCTACACAAGGCACAAGTGGGCCTAGTGCCCCACCTGACGGACCTGAGGGCTACCTGGAGGAGGTCTGAGCGCAGCACGAGAACGGTGCTGAGCAACGCCTCCCTCCTGGAAGTGCCAATGGCCCGCTCCAGCACCCACCAACGTGCCTTCTCCATCGCAGCGGTGGTGTGGTGGAACAACCTCACTGCTGATGTGGATGTGACACAACTGTCCACTCAGCAGATGAAGGATGCGTCCCACAGGTGGCTACTCCTACACCCACCGTAAATATGTATATATATAATTGTATAATATATTGTATAATAATTGTATAATATAATCGGCAGAAGCTTTTAAATAGCTCCCCAACGGTCGGGGGAACTTTAGCATAGACAAATAATACTGCCATATACTAATGTACTGAACACGTTTAAATAAAAAAAAAAGAGAGAGAGTGAGAGAGAAGCAAGCGCTTACGCCGACGACTACCCTCTCCAGAACATACAAGAGGAGGAAGCCCAGGACGTGATAGAGTCCGTCAACAGACAGTTACAGACATAATGGCCTGGGGAAAGAGGTGGCAAGTCAGGTTTGACCCCTGACAAAACCCAGGCCATGGTAATATCACGGTCTCGGGAGGACGCGAGGCAACTCCACGGCAGACTGAGATTCGGGAATGACACCATCCCTCTGCAGTCCAGCGTCGACATCCTGGGCGTGGAGGTGGACTCCCAGCTGCGGTTTGACCGTCACCTTGAAAGGGTGGCGCAAAAAGCCTCCCAGAAGGTGAACCTCCTGCGCCGCATGAAGAACCTCCTCGATGCTGAAGGCCTGAACACCCTCTATAAGGCACAAGTCCGTCCAGTGATGGAGTATGCACCGCTCACCTGGATGGCCAGCGCCCGCTGCCACCTCAACCTGCTAGACAAGGTGCAGAGGAGGGCTGAACGCCTCATCAACGGCACCCAGCACCACCGACCGAGCCAGTGGGAGACACAGCGACAACAACAACAACAACACCCACACGAAGGAAGGGCAAGACCAGCCACGAACCAGCTGAATAGCCTGGAGCACCGTCGCCGAGTCGCTGCCCTGACGGTGCTACACAAGGCACAAGTGGGCCTAGTGCCCCAACTGACGGACCTGAGGGCTACCTGGAGGAGGTCTGAGCGCAGCACGAGAACGGTGCTGAGCAACGCCTCCCTCCTGGAAGTGCCTATGGCCCGCTCCAGCACCCACCAACGTGCCTTCTCCATCGCAGCGGTGGTGTGGTGGAATAACCTCACTGCTGATGTGGATGTGACACAACTGTCCACTCAGCAGATGAAGGTTGCGTCCCACAGGTGGCTACTCCTACACCCACCGTAAATATGTATATGTATAATTGTATAATATATTGTATAATAATTGTATAATATAATCGGCAGAAGCTTTTAAATAGCTCCCCAACGGTCGGGGGAACTTTAGCATAGACAAATAATACTGCCATGTACTAATGTACTGAACACGTTTAAATAAAAAAAAAAGAGAGAGAGAGAGAGAGAGAGAGAGAGAGAGAGCAATATAGATGGAGAGAGAATTATCAAGTAACTAAGACAGAGAGCAATATAGATGGAAGAGAGAGAGAGAGAGAGAGAGAGAGAGAGAGAGAGAGAGAGAGAGAGAGAGAGAGAGAGAGAGAGAAAGAGAGAATTAGCTTTTTTTCTTTCTATCTCATCAAACCTAACGATTCCTCCTCCTCCTCCTCCTCCTTATTTTCTTTTCTTCTTTTCTCGTTTTCTAGTCTTGTTTTCTTGTTTCTTCTTATTTTTACTTTTTGCGTCGTCCTAAGATAATATAGATATCTTGTTATTGAATTTTCTCTGATTGAATATATATTTCCTTTTCCTCTTCTTGTGTCATTCTGTTTACTTTCTTGGCCATTGTTTGAAGAATATCTTTATCTTGGCTCTTGGATATTCTGAGTTTAAATATTATATCATTAGGTTCCATCATTACTAATCGGCTTATGTGTTCGGAACAAAGAGATCAGAAAATACGTGGGAATCTTACATGAATCGCAATCATTGGTTTCGGAATTTTTTTTGAATGTTAAGGAGATTAGATAAATGAAATAAATGGAATATCAAGGTGAAAACAAAATAGAAAAAATCTTGCAACATTCTGCTTCCACACGAAAAATTATATAGAAAAAAAAGCTATTATAATTTATGCTTTTCCTTTCTCATGATAATAATAATAATAATAATAATAATAATAATAATAATAATAATAATAATAATAATAATAATAAATTATATAGAAAATGATATAAAAAATGCTATAGAAAAAATGATATAGAAAAATGTAAAAAATAAAAATGATATAGAAAATTATATAAAAAAATCTTTTATAATTTATGCTTTTCCTTTCTCATGATAATCTATGCATATTTTTGTTGCTGTTTTATAAGCGTTTACGTTTTAGCATATAGTTTATTATTCATCCGCAAGAACAATGCATAAATATTCATATCTTGAGAACTAGTGTAAACATTTTTTTTGCGTTATGATTGTGTTAGAAAAAATTACTCAACGTTTACACTTCTACGATTCACGAATTTCAATTGTTACTTTTCTTTTCTGTTTTCATTTTTTATTCTGCTGATTGGGTGCATGGGATACCTGTCTGGCTCGAGGGCCTCCTGATTTATGTAGGTCTTCAGTACGTCAGGGGAGCATCGTGTTGTGATTGGTGCTCGGGTCTGTATACTTTGGGAAGCCGGCACGTGACTGGCTTAGAGGGTTGTTTATCAGTCAATCGGAGAATATGATTGGCTGGAAACCTGTTGACGGCCATAGCAGGCTTAAGATGGTAATAGTGTCCACGTGTGTGTCTGTGTGTGTGTGTGTGTTTGTGTGTTTGTCTGTGTGTGTGTGTGTGTGTGTGTGTGTGTGTGTGTGTGTGTGTGTGTGTGTGTGTGTGTGTGTGTGTGTGTGTGTGTGTGTGTGTTGTTCAGCTTTACGATTCTTGCTGTTTATTGCGTGTGTGCTTTTGTTTGTTTGTTTCAGATTAAGGTTTGAGAATTAAAATTTGAGACTCAGATATGTTTTCTGGTGTTAACGAAAAACCTGTCAGACATTCGTTATGACTTTATCATTGTGTTATTATATTGTTAGAAGATTCAAAGGTCAAAGATAGAAGTTAAGTTGTACACTTTTTTTATTATATATGAAAGAAAACGTTGTATCACACACACACACACACACACACACACACACACACACACACACACACACACACACACACACACACACACACACACACACACACACACACACACACACACACATACATGCACACACCTTCACATATACACCCACACAAAGCGTGTCAGAATAATAACTATGAATCCTTGTTTTATTATATATGTATTTTTGAAATGTTAAATGTCACGTCAGCTGGGAAAACATCCGCTTAGCATTATGATATATTAGTTAGTCTCTTGTTTTCATGGCATATGTCAGAGAGTGTGTGTGTGTCTCAGGTGCCGTCTGCGAGGATGGTGATGGAAGAGGAGGAGGAAGGGGAGAGAACGTGCGTGTGTGGAAGGAAGTGATAATTTTGAGAGACAGAGAGAGAGAGAGAGAGAGAGAGTGAGAATTTACATAGAATTTACATAGAAAATCAGACCACACAGACCCCATGGTCCAGACTTGGTGGTCTGTCCTTAAACCTAAGTGATTTTACATTAATCAGAAGACTCCAAAACGTTGCATTTCTACTCTAGTTGATATTAAGTTGAAGGAAGTGACGGTCGAGCTTATTTTTGAAGGAGTCAATCGTGTTACACTGGACCACTGATGGTGGAAGCTTACTCCATTCTCGCACTACAACGTTGGTGAAGAAAATTTGGTGCAATCTGAATTTACTTGTCTACATCTGAGTTTTACGCCATTGTTCCTCGTGCGCAGACTGTCATCGATCATAAACAATGTTGATCTGTCTACATTCGTGAAACCATTAAGTATTTTAAAACATTCGATCAATTTTCCTCGGAGGCGACGTTTCAAGAGAGAACATGTTAAGGGTAGAAAGCCTTTCTTCGTAGGATTTGTTGCGCAAGGAAGGGATCATTTTCGTTGCCCGACGCTGAACACCTTCTAATTTAGCAATATCCTTTGCATGGTGGGGGACCAAACTGTACCGCATATTCCAAGTGGGGTCTGACTAAACTGTTGTAGAGCAGAGTATTACATCTTTATTCTTGAATACAAAGTTTCTTTTAATGAAGCCCAACATTCTGTTCGCTTTATTTGCTGCATCGATGCATTGCTGTGAGAATTTGAGGTTTGACGCGATTTTGACCCCAAGTCTTTGACGCATTGAACGCTTTTGAGTTTAACGCCGCGCATTTCGTATTCGAACTTCTTATTCCTCGTTCAACTTGAAGGACCTGGCACTTGTCTACGTTAAAGGGCATCTCCATCTATCCGACCAAGCTGAAATTTTGTGCAAATCCTCTTGGAGGCTTTGCCTGTCTTCGTCAGTGAGAACCGAGTTACCAATCTTTGTGTCGTCTGCAAATTTACTAATGCGGTTATTGAGTCCAACATCCACGTCGTTGATGTAGATAATGAAGAGCACTGGGCCAAGGACAGAGCCCTGAGGACGCCACTAGTGACAGGCGCCCACTCTGAGTTAAATCCGTCAATCACTACTCTTTGTTGTCTGTTGCTCAACCAATTCGCGATCCATTGGTTTACTTGACCGTCAATACCTATTTGCTTTAATTTGTAAAGTAATTTATGATGCAGGACTTTATCAAACGCTTTCTGAAATCAAGATAGACTACGTCCAGTGATTTGGTTACGTCATAAACAGTGAAGAGGTCGTTATAAAAGGTTAATAGGTTTGATAGGCAGGATCTTTTGTTTCGGAAGCCATGTTGTGAGTCCCCAATCAATGAGTGGCTTTCAAGGTAACTCACAATTTTGTCTCTAATTATGCCCTCAAGTAGCTTACCTACAACCGAAGTTAGACTAATGGGCCTGTAATTACCTTGTACTTTTTGTCTCCTTTCTTGAAAATCGGCGTCACGTTAGCCTTTTTCCAATCTGAAGGGACGATGCCTTGTCGCAAGGACATATTGAATACAGTTGTGAGGGAGGAGAGTATTTCGCTCTTCGTTTCTTTCAGCAGAGTTGGATATACTTTGTCAGGTCCAGGACTTTTATTTGTTTTAAGTGAATGGAGAGCTTTAAGGACTTCATCGGTTGTTATTTCAAAATTAGGCAATGCATGCTCGAGATTTACAATAGTACTGGTGTTGGTGGTAGCGAGAGAAGACTGTTAGTATTAAACACCGAGGAAAAGTAATTGTTTAAGAGGTTTGCAATGTGTTGGCTGTCAGTCACTAGTGCACCGTCGCTGTTTGTTAAAGGTCAATACCACTTTTGATCGCCTTTCTGTTGTTTATGTAACTGAAGAAAGATTTCGGGTTATTTTACAGTTGGCTGCAATATTTTCTTCATATCTACGCTTTGCCTGACCTACTAGTCAGAGAGAGAGAGAGAGAGAGAGTGCCGTGTGCGAGGAAGGTGATGGAAGAGGAGGAGGAAGGGAGAGAACGTGCGTGTCTGGAAGAGAGAGAGAGAGAGAGAGAGAGAGAGAGAGCGCACATATTCTCTTTTGCATAATGGTAAATAGACTCCCTGTAATCCTGTTTGCGTCCTGGGTTGATGTCTCGTCAACTGTATGAGTACCTGCTCAGCTCTGTTAACGCCTGGGCAGTACTCGCAGCTCCTAGGAAGGTAATGGTTGTTGTAGTTGTGGTCGTGCCGGTGGAGGTGGTGGTGGTGGTGGTTGAGATTAGGTTTCATCTATAAAGTTGTCGTTCTTCAAGTATTATCTTGTAATGGATGCTATTGTTTTGACGGTATTTATAGTGAACACATCAGAAGTCAAAAGTAAATCGTAATGATACAAGATCATGGAGTTTGATATTATATTCGAGAGATATTACTGCTTCTGTTGCTTCCATAGCTTTAAACCCTACACGTTACATATATATTTCTTTCCTCATAGTATTTGTAATTTATTTTATTAATAACAAGACTGGGACTTGGAAAAATGTATATGTAATTGCTTATGCTTTCATCTTCTAACTGATTTATATGAAAATATTTTTTTCTCTATATGATTGACTCGTTTTTCTACATTTCTTGTTTTTTACACCGTATTATTTTTTTCCAGCGATCTATGCAAGTATGGTTCTAAACTACATTCATTGAGTCAAACAGTTTATTTATACTGGATATTATATACCTACTTGCTTTGTCATCCCCATATTTTCTTGAAACATTACTCCCAAGAGTTTTGTCATCAGAAATATAGATTATTAATGAAATGTGACTGTCTCGATCCGTAGAGTTGTGTTAAATATGAAAATCATTTGTAATCATTCCACGCACTTGGGAATAGGGAGGAAAATGAAAGTGATAGATGTGTAGATAGTTGTATTTAAAGAAAGATAGGTCGGTAGATAGATAGATGGATAATAGATAGATAGATAGATAAACAGACATACACAGACAGACACAGACAGAGAGACAGACAGAGCATGAAAGATAAAAGAATCTGGAAAATAATGGTGAACGATGGGAGGTGAACGAAGTTAGGAAGGAAGGAAG
Organism: Eriocheir sinensis; assembly: GCF_024679095.1. Classification (NCBI taxonomy): domain Eukaryota; kingdom Metazoa; phylum Arthropoda; class Malacostraca; order Decapoda; family Varunidae; genus Eriocheir; species Eriocheir sinensis. The sequence goes on along the minus strand of NW_026112190.1, from coordinate 111,282 downwards.
GAAGAGTGAGGAGACGCATCATAAGGAGGGGAAGATGGGATGACAGAGGGGAAGGAAGAAGGGAAGTGGACGTCGGCAAATAGAACAGTGATGCAGGACGGGCGGCGGCGCAGTAGAATAGAATCGAGTCGGATACAAAACCAAGAAATGAAGATGGAAAAATTAAAGCAGCCGACCACCACATGCCAGAGCTGAGAGAAGGACGGCAAGCAATTTTATTTCTACACATCATTTTTTTTCCATTTTGTTTCATCCTTCCTCCTCCGTTTCGTCATTTTTTATATACATTTTCCTTTAACCTTTTCTTCTTTTTCCTTTCTTTTTTTCTTCTTTATATAGTTATTTCTACATGATATTTTTTCTTTCCCTTTTGTTTCAACTTTCCTCTTCAGTATCGCCTTTTTTTATAGATTTTTTTCTTTTTCTTTTTTCTTTTCTACTTTTCTCTACACGATTTTGTTTTTCTCTTCCCCTTCAGTAGCTTTCTTTTTATATATAATATTTCTGTTTCTCCTGTTATCCCTTTTTTATTTTATTTTTTTCTCTCTTTATATCCTTATTTCTACGCATCTTTTTGTATCTTCCCTTTTGTTATTTATTTTATATGCGTGTTATCCAGATCCAGACTCCCTTCCAGCCTCGCCCTTGTTATAAACTTTCTCTTTTCTTTTTCCTTTCCTTTTTTCTTTTTTATATACCTTATTTCTACGCATCTTTTGATATCTTCCCTTTTGTTATTTATTTTATATGCGTGTTATCCAGATCCAGATTCCCCTCCAGCCTCGCCCTTATTTTAAACTTTCTATTTTCCTTTTCCTTTCCTTTTTTTCTTTTTTATACACCTGTTTCAACACGACTTTTTTCTCTGTCCCTTTTGTTTCACCTTTTCTGTTCAGACATGTTCTTTTCATACATACTTTCCTTTCAACAGCTCATTATTTTTCCAGCCCTTCATTTCCAGCAGTTCAGCTTACACGCGCTTCTTAGCCCTCACAAAGGCTTCTAATATCTTGCCTTAGCCGGGAGAGTACTGAACGAGGCTTATTATTAATTACTTTTATGCCTGAATAGATGTTAATTATATTCTCGGGATGAGGGAACAAAATGGGTCGTCGACGGTGATGGTGGTGGTGGTGGTTGTGGTGGTGGTGGTGCTGGATGTAGTGTGCTTTTGGCTGTGTCGTGTTTACTAGGTTGCGTGTTGATGATGGTGGAGGGGAAACTGGAGGTGGATGGGAGGGAGTGGAAGGGAAAGTGGTGGTGGTGGAGGAGGAGTCTGGTGGAGAAAGTGATGGCTCAATTCGCGCGGTGGAGTGAAGAAGAAGTGTTTTGTGGGGTTAAGAAACGAATGACCTTGTCGGGTGATGGAGTGAGAGAGGGGAGTGAGACGCGGAGGAAGAGGAGGAGGAGGAGGGGGAGAAAGAGGAGGAAGCGAAGACGTTGGGCTTTGGTGCGTGGTAGAGTTGTTGTTGTTGATGAAGGCGGTGGAGATGGTGCTCCTTGTGGCGAAGGTAATGGGCAAGTTATGTGGTGGGGAAATTAATGGTCGGGATACGAGGTTGAGAAAGGAATAATTTACTTGACTGATGGAGGAAAGACATTTTTCTTCGTGCTGGAGGAGAAAATAAGGATTACATTGTGTGACTGAGGGAGAACTAATGCATTTATTTGGGGGAGAGACGAATGGTGTCCTTTCTCTGCCCAAGGAAATGATAGTGGTGAAGAAACGTAATGTGTGTAATTGGCAGCAGGAGAAGATTTATAAGCAACTGCGGATAGAAGGAGGAACAGAGTGAGAGAGGGGGTAAAGATAGGGGAATAATGATTGTAAATAGATTATTGTACAGGGTAGAGAGGGAAGATGGGGTAAGGAGGAAGCGTAGACTGTGTAGAAGGGAGGTGAAGGGATAAATCGGGCTAGGAGAGGAAAGGGGAGAGGGGGATAGGTATGAGAATGGACAAGAAGAAGAAGTGAGAAGAAATGTGCAAGAAGAAGATAGGAGAAGAAGAGAAAGAAGGAAAGACAAATGGAAGAGAAAACGGGGTTGAATAGATACGTGGAGATAAGACGACAAGAAATAGAAGTAGTAGTTTCAAAGTAGGAATAGACAGAAAGGATTGGAAAAGATGTGAGAGAGAGAAGAGGGAAGGGACATCAGGAAGAAAAATAGCAATACAACAGGAAGACGACAGCAGCGAGTTCGAGGCTGGATAACCATTCTCCCCAAACTACAATTATTCGATCACGCCTCTCGATTTAAAGGGAAGTCTCACAGCGATCAGTCTTGTTAATTGCGTCGTGAGTGAGTTGTCAGGTGAGGCGAGGAGAGACGGCCAGTTGTGAGGACTTTCCATTTCGTTTGCCCTCCTATCAAGACCCCATCTTCATCACCCAAGTTTCTTTTTTTCTGTCATTCTCTTCTCTTTCGTTTTCTTTCTTCCTTTCCTGTTTCCTTTCTGACTTTCTTCTTCATGAATTAACGTCCCCATCTTCATCACCCAGTTTTCCTTTCTTTCTCTCTCTCTCTCTTTCACTTCCTTTCCAAGTTTCTTTTCTCCCTCTCTTCCTCCTCCCTCTCTCTCCTTGTCTTCTTTTCCTTTCCTGTACCCTTTTTGGCTTTCTTCCTCTCGAATTATCCCCTCCATCTTCATCACCTAAGTTTCTTTTTTGTCCATCTCTCTTTCTTCCCCCCCTCTCTCTCTCTCTTCAACTTCATTTCCAAGTGCCTTTTCTCCCCCTCTTTCTCCTCCCTGTCTCTCCTTCTCTCCCTCTTCCTTTCCTATTTCCTTTCTGACCTCCATCTTTCACCGTCATCACCCAAGTTTGTTTTCTCTCTCTCTCTCTCTCTCTCTTCCTATTTCCTTTCTGGCTTTCTTGCTCATGAATTACTGCCTCCATCTGCCCCGCCAGCGTCATTATCCCCTCATCATCATAGCTAACGAGGAATAACTTGACTCTCGCGCCGGAACTTAAGGCGTCTCAGGAGCGGCGTGTTGCCTCCTGAAGCCTTTTATCACACCTAGATGTATCAGGTGATCACGTAATGAGAGAGAGAGAGAGAGAGAGAGAGAGAAAGTGATGGTTTTGACCTGACCTATTTGCAGGGTACGAAGTCTTGTCAAGTCTTTCATGTCACTGCTCTTCGAAATGCTTTACCGAGGTCACTTCAGGGTCTTGACTCGAGGAGGAAGTAGAAGAGGAGGAGGAGGAGGAGAAGAAGAAGGAAGATGATGCTTGCTGCCTGATCCTCTTTCTTTGATTTATCTTGTCCATTTCATTGCTCAATTTCCCGCCATTCATTTCATTTATCCATTCGTCAATTGCCTGATTCATTTATTCATTATTTTATTCACGTCACGCATTTAGTATTTCTTCCCTTTGATCAGTGAAATCGTAGTTCTTATCCAGTTTATTCATATTATCCTCTACCACTCCTCTCCTTCCACTCCCTCACTTCCTCTGTTGTAATTAATGGATTCCCCGGCTTAATGATTCCCCTGTTTTTCACGTCTTTGTCTCCATTATAAATATCCGTACTGCACGTGAGCTCCGCCGCCTTGTTATGACTTATTGACCCGTATAGTGAGCGATTAATTGATGCAGCGGCTCGTCCATTCATCATCTAGCCATCGACGGGGTTCCTGAGGTAGACGGGACGGGGTGGGATGGAGGAAGGAGAGGCGAGCGAGGCGAGGCATATTCGGGCGGGGAGCGGAACGAGACTTGGCGGTAGACTCGATGCGGTAACTCAGATCTTCCGGGAAAGCATTAATTCTCCATTGCTGTTTCGTAATATCGGCGTCCAGTTATTAGGCAGCAAATCCACAAGGCATTTCAGAGCTCGCGTCCGCCATAACTGACTTTTACAATGCAGTCTTCCACGAATTCTGGACGCGCTGAAATCAATCCTCCATTAACTGAATAATGAACGAAGGGTCTACGATTGTGTGACTTTGGTGGCGTTCAGTGGAGCATTTTCACAACGTTAGACTAGTTTCCTTTATTTGGGTTAGATTTATTGGTTGTGTTTGAGTGAGATGTTTACTTGGGGGTAGCTGGGATGTTTTTTTTAGCAATTATCTATTAAGAAGGGAAGTTGTTGATGGGTTAATGTGAGTAGAGAGGGGAATGGAAAGGTGAATGATAGGACTAAAGGAAAAGTGAAGTAAAATAAAGTAGAGTTGAATATGAACTTTGAAGGAGTAAGTGAAGGAAAAACACTTGAAACGTAACCCATCAAGGAACTATACCTATCAACACACACACACACACACACACACACACACACACACACACACACACGTACATCATCCCTTCTCCTCCCTTCCCCCCCCTCTTATCCAACACACGCCTTGTCGCTTTACCCAACACAGGTCCAGACGCTTCGCCCATCACGCGAAACGCCGCGCCACAGTCCGCTACAAATTTTATCTCCGAACTTTCTTCCACGTCCGGTAATAAATCATACGCAAGGCTTTCACTAAGTTTCCAGAAGTTGTTTTCCTACTGCGACAGATGAACGGCTTATCTTCTTATCTTCTTATTTCTCCCCCCTCCCTTCTCTCTTTTTATTTTCCCTCTGACCACGAATGGGAAGGCTGGCAGGGTAGGGGACGGACAGGGAAGGGTAGGGCCAGGGCAGGGGAGGGATAGGCAGGGCGAGACGAGGCTGGATTTGAGTTTATCTTCATTCATCTTCGTCTTGTTTTAGGTCGTCACTTTTAATCACCTCGATCACGCAGCGTCTTCATTCAGTTGACTAGATAAAGGACGCCCAGCTTTTAGAAAGGAAAATAATAATAAGATAGCAAACCCCCAAAAGAAATATGGATCCTTCATTGCCAGAAAGTAGTGGTTGGCATCTTAATTCAGTTGGGTATATAGATAAAGAGAACCGTAGAAAAATATTGCAATACCAAACAAAAGAGGAAATAAGAAATCTTCTGCTAGAGGAAGCGAACTGCAAAGAACAAACAAACATTAAACGTAATTGGTATAGGTAAAGGGGGTTGAAGCAATAGTTGAAATTCACTGTGAAGGGAGTTGTGGTCAGATTAAGCGTATAATCCCACACTTCAAAAAGCAAACAAAGAAAGCAATCATGAAATAAGGGGAGTAAATGGAGAAAGTTTAATTGTCGAAGGGCAGTAATGGAAATAATGATGTTTTGGTTGAAGGAAGCACCACCCTACATTATAATTCGCACAGCAAACAAAAGGATAAATTAATCGAAGTTCTTTATACTGTCGAGTTGAAATTACCACCATGAAGCTAGAGTTGACGTAAGCAGGAACACAACCCTTCTCGTTTCTCTTCACCTAATACCCCTTTCCCCCCCAACACACACACCTGTCTCGTCCGGCCAGCGCTAATGAGTTTCGAGTACCTGTGTGTCGGCGCGTGGGACTGGTGGGTGGCTGCGAGGCGTCACTTAGGTTTCACAACGACGGCGTGACGGCACAGGGGACGGACGGCTGTCAGGAGGGGGAGTGAAGGGAAGGCAAGCGAGGCGGGTAAGGACGCAGTGGGGAAACATGATGGGCTGTGGGGATGGGACATGGTTGATGGGGTAGACTGAAGGGGAAATGGTGGGCAATAAGAAAGACATGTATTAGAGATGAAGAGGTGAAGGAGTAAACAAAAGGCAATGATACGTAAATAGAAGGGGATGGAAGGAAGAATAAGTTTGGCGTCAGGAAGAAGTTAATAAGAAAAGTTAGAAAAAAAAATTATAAAAGAAAGTAAAAATGAAAATCTGGGCAAGGAAAGGTCGAAAAAACTAGCAAAAAGACAAACGTAAATAGAAGGGGATGGAAGGAAGAATAAGTTTGATGTCAGGAAGAAGTAAATAAGAAAGCTTAGAAAAAAATAATTAATAAGAGATAGTAAAAAGGAAAAGCTGGGCAAGGAAAGGTAGAAAAACTAGCAAAAAGAAACAAAAAACGAAAATATAAAAGTAGATTCGAAAAGAAGAGGAAAACAAAGAAGAGCAGAAAGGACAAATAGAAGAAAGCAAAGGCGTATAAAAACAAAAAAAAAGAGAGGAAAATATATAGCATAAAGATAAGACGTAAAATAATAGGAGACAAGTGAGAGGCAGGGAGGCGCAGGTGAAGGGTATAGGGGAGCAGAGGAGAGGGAAAGTACCTGGCTGCCTCTCTCCTCATAAAACACCTGTACGTGCCTTGGTTTTCTATTACCCGGATGTTCTTGTTTCCCCGCCTCCTCTTATCACCCAGCACGTCCCTTGAGAGTCCTTCCTTCCTTCCTTCTCTCACTACCTGCGCACTTGTCATTTTCCCTGTTGTTGTTTTTATATCTCTTTTCTTAACCTACTTTGCTGTTTTAGTGTTTTTTTCCTCGTCATAAAGTAAGTCCTCTTTGTTTCGCTATTTTTTTTCTGGTACTTCTTTCTCTGTCAATTTTCTATGTTGTTTTCCCTCTTTTTCTGCCCCTTCGCGTTCGTGTCTTTTTCTCTGGTGCTGTTTTTCATTCTCTTTTCTTATCCTTCTTTGCTGTTTTCGTGTTTATTTTTCTTCTTCATTAATTTTATTTTGTTTCTCTCGCTATTACTTTTTCCCTTGGTCTGTTTTATGTTGCTATTCTATGTTGTTTTTCCTGCTTTCTTGCACTTTTGCGGTCGTGTTCCTCCTTTCTCTCCACCAAAATACCTCTTTCTTCCACTGTATCATCTCCTTCATCAATCTGTTTCCCTTCTCTTTCGCTTCCCTTTTCCTCCTCACTCCTTTCGTCTTCCTCTTCTTCCCTCTTTTTTTTTCCTTCTCCTTTTTTTTCCACACAGTTGTTCGTCTACTCAGCTTTCCCTCTCCTTCTTCGTCCTTGGGTGTAACGGCCCCACCTTTTCCAGTCTACAGCTTTTCTTCACTATCCTTCTTTCCATTTCCAGTAACCTCACTAATTATCCCCCTTCCTTTTCATCGTTTTTTCTTGTTTGTTCCTACTTGAAGCTTCTTTATATCCCTTTTCTAGCTATTTTATTTTTCCCTTTTGCTTTCCGAATGTCGTATGTTCTTGCACCGTTCCCCTTTCAGATTTAATTTTAGTTTCTTTATCAATATTGGCATTGCTTCCTTTCCTCGTCTTTTTCTTCACTCTCCTTCTATTTTTCCTCCTTATTCTTCGGTCATGCAGTTAGATTTCGTTCCTTTCTCTTCCTTTTCATTCCTTTATGTTCCCTTCGCTTCTCTTCATTTCCCTACCCGTCACATCCCATTGCGTCCCGTCACTTCCCATCCCATTCTGTTCTATCTCTCCCAAACACTTCGCTTATCCCTCCATCCTTATTCTTCTTTCATGCAATTAATTTTAGTTCCTTTCTCTTCCTTTTCATTCCTTTACGTTCCCTTAGCTTCTCTTCATTTCCCTACCCGTCACTTCCCATCCCATTCTGTTCTATCTCTCCCAAACACTTCGCTTAACCCTCCATCCTTGTTCTTCTTTCATGCAGTTAGATCTAGTCCCTTTCTCTTCCTTTTCATTCCTCTACGTTCCCTTCGCTTCTCTTCATTTCCCTACCCGTCACATCCCATTGCGTCCCGTCACTTCCCATCCCATTCTGTTCTATCTCTCCCAATCACTTCGCTTAACCCTCCATCCTTCAGGCTCTCCCTCCTGAGCCCGAGATCTTTACATTCTGCATCTTAATCCAATTACTCTTCGTGTCCCTTTTTCGGAGACCCTTGTTATTCCTTTTCCCTTGCCCGCGCTATCTTCAGCATCTCATATCTTTTTCGTTTTAGGATTTGCTACTAGGAATTTTTTTTTTTTTACCAACTTCGTCTTCTGCTGCTCTGTTCATTCATTTTCCATCTTCTTCATTTTCCTCTGTCTTCTATCATTGCCTCTTCCTGTCTTCTTCCGGCCACACCTTCCTTTTCCTCCACTCCCCTTCTTCCTTCTTTTTTTCCTCTTCTTCCTTCTCCTCCTCCTCCTCCTCCTCCTACTTCAATTCATTCTTCTACTATAAACTTATCCGGTCGTTTCGGTTTTCCCCTCCATTCTTCCTCCTTATTAACCTCATTCTTCAATCTGTTTCCCTTCTCTCTCGCTTCCCTTTTCCTTCTCCATCCTTTCGTCTCTCTCTTCTTTCCCTTCTTTCCTCCTCCTCCTCCTCCTCTTTCTTCTACAGAGTTGCTCGTCTGTTTCACTTCCCCTCTCCTTCTCCTTCCTACTTATTGGTTTCATGCATCTGTTTCCCTCCTTCTCTTCCTCCTCTTCTTCTTTCTCCTTCTCTTAGTACCTTCCTCCATCTCTTCCTCCCTTTACCACTTATCACTGTCTTTCTTTCTGTCTGTCTGTCTGTCTGCGTTTGTGTGTGTCTGCCTCTGTCTCTCTCTCTCTCCGCTATCTCTCCTCTCTCTCCACCTCTCTCTCACCCCTCTCTCCTCCCACTAATACCTCCTTCCATTCCCATCATATCCCATTCATTCCTGCTCCTATTATCCCATTCCTGCCTTTTCTTTAACCTTCACCGTCTCCCCCATTAGCCAGCCGCCGCCCAAGAGCCGTTCACCGAAGTTTATGGCGAAAATGGAGTAAGTAGATGGTTTAATAAGGGTCTTGCGTGTCCTATGATCGCTCCCAACGACTCCTCTGATGGAAGCTAAAGGGAGCGAGGTGAAGGGAATGCCAGGGAAGGGACGGGAAGGGAAAGGAAGGAGGAAGGAGGGTTGGGTTAAGTGGATGGGTTAAGGAGGGAAGTGTGCTACTCCTGCAAGGAATGGTTGGTTGAGGAAGAATTTCGGATGTGATGAGGAAGAAAGGTTAGGAGGCGGAGAAGAGAAAATGGAGGGTTCATATTGAAGGTTAAGAGAAAGGATAGCTGGTTGAGGAAGAGTTCGTACGTGATAAGAGAGAGAAAATTAAGGATAAGGGGAAGGGAGAAATGAGGTTAGATATAAGATTAAGAGAAAAAAGGGGAAGAGAGAGAAGGGATAATTGAAGGGATATGAAGGAAGACCAATAGGATAAAAAGGGAGGATTATGAAAACTGTAGAAAAGAAAGATGGAAAGGAAACTGAGGGAACATAGAGATAGAATAAAGGGAAGTAAGAAAAGAGGAATAGCAAAATTGGATAAGGGGAAAAAAAAGATGAAAATAAAGACGAAAAATAAAGCAAGTAGGGAAAAAAAAGTGGATAGTTAATGAGAATAAAAAGAGGGAGGGATAATAACTGTAACAAAGGAGAAAAGAGGAAGAAGGAGAGAAAGTAAAGTGGGAAGAGGGCGAAAAGGAAGTAATGGGAAGCAAGAAAGAACAAAATCAATATGTAAAGGTATTCTTGTGTATGTGTGTATAAGTTTGTAGAGGCGGAGGGGGAGGAGGAGGGGAAGGTTGGTGTGTGTGTGTGTGTGTGTGTGTGTGTGTGTGTGTGTGTGTGGAGATGCAGAAAAGTGTGAAATAACTCTTGTCTTGGAGAGAGAGAGAGAGAGAGAGAGAGAGAGAGAGAGAGAGAGAGAGAGAGAGAGAGAGAGAGAGAGAGAGAGAGAGAGAGAGAGAGAGAGAGAGAGAGAGAGAGAGAGAGAGAGAGAGAGAGAGAGAGAGAGAGAGAGAGAGAGAGAGAGAGAGAGAGAGAGAGAGAGAGAGAGAGAGAGAGAGAGAGAGAGAGAGAGAGAGAGAGAGAGAGAGAGAGAGAGAGAGAGAGAGAGAGAGAGAGAGAGAGAGAGAGAGAGAGAGAGAGAGAGAGAGAGAGAGAGAGAGAGAGAGAGAGAGAGAGAGAGAGAGAGAGAGAGAGAGAGAGAGAGAGAGAGAGAGAGAGAGAGAGAGAGAGAGAGAGAGAGAGAGAGTAGAGGGTAGAGGGTAGAGGGCCATTTCCGTGTCTCAGTGGGCTGCCGCACAATCGCCCGCTCGGATGAATGTCAAATAAGGAAGAAAAGGAATGTGTGTGTGTGTGGCGGACAAGACAGGAGGAGGAGGAGGAGGAGGAGGAGAAGGGGAAGAAGAAACGTGGAATCATGGAAGACCAGGCGAGATAAATCCAGTATCCTTACATAACAAGGCTGCCTGTTTTTTGTTTTTGTTTTTATTTAGGGAGTTCGTCAGGTTCTTTAGTGCCTTCAAAACAAACAGAGACAGACACAGAAACAGACAGACAGACAGACTAAAAAAAATCATCTGTTTCCATTTTTTTCATAGATTTCTTATTTTATTCATTTTTTCTTAACTTTTTCCTTCTCCTTATCGTTATCATTCGCTATACATACATGTGGAAGGTTTAGTTTAGTCAGTGTTTCTGGTATAGGTGATAGACTAAAAAATAGATCCACTGTAAAAAGATCAATAATTCCTGCAATGCCTAAGAACAGCTAAATGGATGTTGATATGTTATGCTTGTGTTTTAGTGTTCTAGTAAAGTTGATTGAGTAAAGCGCAACGATATAACGGACGATGTAGTTTTTTTTTCCAGTGGCGGATGACTTCGAAAAAAAAATCCTACCACTGTCTTTCCTGCCTCGCCTCGCTGTAACATCTTAACTGTTATTTCTATTCCTCAGGTTAGTTTGGAGCTCAGAAAAAGCGCAGAATAATCGACGTTGCTGTAATTGATCAGGTGTTAAAATACCTGCATCATATTCTCCTGCCTTCGTCTCATTTCCAAGGTAACGAAGGTGAAAAAGAGTTGATCATTCCTTGTTATTGTTAGTTAGTAGTTAGTAGTGGTTAGTATTTGCAAGAGGAGGAGGAGGAGGAGGAGAAGGAGTAACTATGGATAGTGGGAAAAAGTTAAGGATATGGAAAAAAGGAAACTGACAAGAGGAAATGAATTAGAAATGAATCGAAAAATGAATCTAGGAAAAATAAAATAATGAAGACAGACGATTTTCTAGTGTATATATGTCTGCCTATCTGTCTGTATGTCTGTCCCTATTTTTTCACACACACACACACACACACACACACACACACACACACACGCTGGGACAAACCATTATGACGCTATTTATCATCGAACCTGACTGTAAATTCTCACCAACATTAACTATATCCCACTTGGCTTTGATTTAGTGTCTGTTGTTTGTTTTTCTGTAGTACCATTCAGTAACGAAGACTAATGACGTTATAATTGTACTGTGGAGAGAGGGAGAGGGAGTGAGGGGGGAGGAGGAGAGGGGAGAGGGAGGAGGGAGGGAGGACAGAGAGAGAGAGAGAGAGAGAGAGAGAGAGAGAGAGAGAGAGAGAGAGAGAGAGAGAGAGAGAGAGAGAGAGAGAGAGAGAGAGAGAGAGAGAGAGAGAGAGAGAGAGAGAGAGAGAGAGAGAGAGAGAGAGAGAGAGAGAGAGAGAGAGAGAGAGAGAGAGAGAGAGAGAGAGAGAGAGAGAGAGAGAGAGAGAGAGAGAGAGAGAGAGAGAGAGAGAGAGAGAGAGAGAGAGAGAGAGAGAGAGAGAGAGAGAGAGAGAGAGAGAGAGAGAAGTAAAAAATAATATAAGGACAGACAGAAGGAAGAAAAAAAGAAAGAAAGAATGAGAGAAAAAAGAAAGAAAGAAAGAGAGGTATAAGAAAAGAAGACTAAAAGGAACGAAAGAAAGAAAGAAAGAAAGAAAGAAAGGAAAACGAACACAAAGCAACAAACAAACAAACAGAGAATATTTATGTTTGCATGGTGAAGTATATACATAATTAGTTAACCTTCTGCATCTTAGATAATACACAAAAAAAAACAATAATAATAAGAGTTAAGAGAAAATGACAAAGCTAAATGAAGGACAAACTAATCCCATATTTTTCTTTTTATCGTTTTCGTTCCGCACAAAATCGTAACGGTCGTGGAAGATTAATAAACGACGTGAATCATTACTTAACACAAAACCCTTAAAGGAACAGGACGCTAATTACTTTTCAGACCTTTGTTCACTACTGACTGAGAAAGGGAAGGAGAGAGGGAGGAGAGAAGGAAGGAAGGAGATAGGGAGTAGAAAAGAGAGGAAGGATGGAGAGAGGGAGGAGAGAAAGGAAGGAAGGAGGCTGAGATTGAGAAGAGAGAGAGAGAGAGAGAGAGAGAGAGAGAGAGAGAGAGAGAGAGAGAGAGAGAGAGAGAGAGAGAGAGAGAGAGAGAGAGAGAGAGAGATAGAGAGAGATAGAGAGAGAGAGAGAGAGAGAGAGAGAGAGAGAGAGAGAGAGAGAGTTAGAGAGAGAGAGAGAGAGAGAGAGAGAGAGAGAGAGAGAGAGAGAGAGAGAGAGAGAGAGAGAGAGAGAGAGAGAGAGAGAGAAGGAAAGAAAGTGAAATAAAGAGAGATGAAAAGAGAGAGAGAGAGAGAGAGAGAGAGAGAGAGAGAGAGAGAGAGAGAGAGAGAGAGAGAGAGAGAGAGAGAGAGAGAGAGAGAGAGAGAGAGAGAGAGAGAGAGAGAGAGAGAGAGAGAGAGAGAGAGAGAGAGAGAGAGAGATAGAGAGTGAGAGAGAGAGAGAGAGAGAGAGAGAGAGAGAGAGAGAGAGAGAGAGAGAGAGAGAGAGAGAGAGAGAGAGAGAGAGAGAGTACAGCAGGGTAGACTCAACACACCATCCATTAGCAAGGCACAAAACATACCATTACCTTTACATTTACCTGTTAATTAAGTTTACCTTCCATACACCTGTCTATTGCACAACACCTTTACTTTCCCCTCTCTTGCGCGTATCATTTATCTCGCGCTCCTCCTGTTGTTTATCTTCCTATCATTCCTTCACTGCTCACTTCCACATAAATATTATTATTCCTCCCTTTCCTGTTTTTCTCTCTCTTCTAATGTACCTTTCTCCATATCTAATCCTCCCTCTTTGTTCACCTCCTCCTCGCCTTGTTTTTCTAATTTTTCTAGTCTTTTTATCTTCCTTTCTCAACATTGCATTTTCATTTTTTTTTCATCCCCTGCCTTTCTTCCCTTTTGTACCTGTCATATTCACCTCCTTGTCTCTCCTTTCAGTTCCCTATCCTTTCCATTTTCATCTTTTTTCTCCTTTTTCACGTGGTCACTTCTCACACAATCCACAATTCACTCCCACCTGCTTGGACCGCTTGGACCGCCCTTCCTTCCAGCTCCCTTAGTCGTCTTTCCAATATATAATCATCCTCTTACACCCCACCTTATTTTCTTATCTCCTCTTAATCCTTCTGTCTCTCCGTTCAGCTTCAGTTCCTCCGACGTGCCTCCTTCTTCTTGTGTCCCCTCAATTCGGTAACTTGCCCTTCTCACCAATTCATACCCTTCACCTCCTCCTCACACGTCTTCCAGCTTGCTTATTCATCTTTCCAATGTGCATTCAGTCCTTCAAACTCTCATCGCCTCCCTCTTTCACTCCCTTTTGTCATTGACGCCGTAGCGATCATCTTTCACTCATTCCCCTCGCCCATTCATGCCATGCCAAGCTCACACACCTCCTTCCACGTCTTCCATGCGCTTATTTCTCCCACCAACGTGCATTCAGTCATTCAAACCTTCAGCCTCTTCCTCTTCTGGCTCTTCCTCTCTCACCCATCACCCATTCATCCCATTGGTAGCTCAGACACACACGCCAGGTATTTCTTTTCTTAACTTGTATGCTGTATTTTTTGTGCTTTTCTTATTCCAGTCTATAACTAACTAATCTATTCTGCGTTCCTTATTTTTTCTAGTTTTTTTATTATTAACTTCTATGAATGTCTTTTTTAGTGCTTTTCTTGTTCCAATTTATAACTAACTAATCAATTTTTATTTCCTAATATTTTCTAGTTATTTCTTTTAATGAACTTCTGTTATTTTCTCATTTGGTGCTTTTCTTATTCCAATTTATAAGTAACTAATATATTCTTCTTTCCATATTTTTATATTTAGTTCTTTTTATTAACTTCTATGCTCGTCTTTTTGGTACTTTTCTTATTCCAATCTATAACTAACTAATCTGGGTTTTTTTCTTATATTTTCTAGTTATTTCTTTTCATTATCTTCTATGCCTGTCTTTTTGGTTCTTTTCTTATTCCAATCTATAACTAACTAATCTATTCCTCGTTCCTTATAATATCTAGTTATTTCTTTTTATCAACTTTTATGCTCGTCTTTTTGGTATTTTTCTTATTCCAATCTATAACTAACCAATCTATTCTTCCTATTTCTCCAGGTATTTCTTTTTAATAACTTGTATGATTGTCTTTTGGTACTATTATTGTTCCAATCTTTAACTAACTAATCTATTCTTCGTTCCTTATTTTTCTAGTTATTTCTTTTATTAACCTTTGTGCTCGTCCTTTTAATGCTTTTCTTATTCCAATTTATAACTAACTAATCTATTCTTCTTTCCATATTTTGTACTTATTTCTTTTTATTAACTTCTATGCCTGTCTTTTTTGGTGCTGTTCTTATTCCAATCTATAACTAACTAATCTATTCTTCGTTCCTTATTTTCGAGGTATTTCTTTTATTAACTTCTATGCTTGTCTTTTTTGGTTCTTTGCTTATTCCAATCTATAAATAATTAATCTGTTTTTTGCTCTTTATTTTTTCCTATTTACTTCATTTTAGTATTTTGTATGCTTGTCTTGTTTGGTTCTTTTCTTATTCCAATTTATAACTAACTAATCTATTCCTTCCCCTTTTTTCCAGGTATCTCTTTTTATTATTTATGTGCCTGTTTTTTTTTGTGTACTTTTCTTATTCCATTAATAATTAACTAATCTATTCATCGATCCTTATAATTTCTAGTCATCTCTTTCTATTAAATTATATGCTTGTCTTTTTGGTGCTGTTCTTATTGCACTCTATAACTAAATAATGTTGTTACCCTCTTGTCGTTCTCGAGCTTTTGAATGTCTTCGAGTAGCATTTCCAGTTCTATGCGCTTGGTGAGCGTTTTTCCTAAGGAGGAAACACATGGAGGACAACACCATAATATTGACAAGAGAAAATAACAAGAGACTCAAAATGACCGAGGCAGTGCTAATTTACACCCATAAACCTGCAATAAACATACAGCATCAACCCGACACGTCACTCCTGACAAAGAGGCAGCAAGCGCCAAGCTGTTATGATTGGCTGAGAGCCGCGCACACTAACGTGCAGGCTCAGCGAGGCAATATATAGCCCCGCCTACCAAAAATCCTCGAAGAAGAAGAAGCAGCTCACTCACTCCTTCTCCTACACCTGCAAAGAGAACATCTCCTGAAGATGGCCGAATAGGCCGAAAGACGTCTTGAGACATGGATCTCCATTACCTACAACCAAAAGACCGCGCCACAGTGCGTGAAATAGAAAAAACAACTTATAAAGAGAATAGTGCAAAATCTGTTGATATATATATATATATATATATATATATATTATATACATATATATATATATATATATATATATATATATATATATATATATATATATATATATATATATATATATATATATATATATATATATATATATATATATATATATATATATAGAGAGAGAGAGAGAGAGAGAGAGAGAGAGAGAGAGAGAGAGAGAGAGAGAGAGAGAGAGAGAGAGAGAGAGAGAGAGAGAGAGAGAGAGAGAGAGAGAGAGAGAGAGAGAGAGAGAGAGAGAGAGAGATGTATATATGTAGATAGATAGATAGATAGATAAATAAATAGATAAGAAGATAGATAGATAGATAGATAGATAGACAGATAGAGATAGATATAGATAGAGATAGGTAGATAGATCTATAGATATTCAATACATTTACATCTCACAACTTCCCTGAATATATAAAAATCCTATAAACAATGAATGGCAGTGGACCCAACACGGATCCCCGCGGAGCGTCATTCATTAGGCTGTCCCGGTCCGATTGCCTTCCGCTGACTGACTGATGACATTATAAAATCATTAGCTCTCTGTAACCATAAGGTAACATGCTCTTTCGGCCACCTCTTCCGATTCTTACAGGAGCAGCGAGTAGCGGGCATTTTTATTGTTTCCTTTTGTTGTGCCCTTGTGCTGTGTCCTTTGCTGTAAAAGAAAAATAGTAAAATAAATCACTAACCAGCTGTCATACAACCCTAAATAAATACACGGGCAAGTAATTATTATACACGAAATACACTTCCCAAAAAGTGAATGACGGAGAAGCCAACCAAGACAAGACCTTCGACTCTCTCCTCCACCATCCCCACCACCCCCACCACCACCCATCAACCCCCACCACCCCCACCACCACCCATCAACCCCCACCACCAGCACCACCACCCATCAACCCCCCACCATCACCCCACTGCCCCCCCCCATTCCGACCCCCTCCCCCGCACCACCACCCTCTCAGAAGCATCACCTCACCGCAGAACAATCTAGGGCGTGGCTTTCGCTGTCTAAACGAAAATATCACAACCTTTAATGGCTATTGTGCTACTTGTGTGTGTGTGTGTGTGTGTGTGTGTGTGTGTGTGTGTGTGTTACCTAACCTAACCTAACCTAACCCCTGATGCCCCCTAACGAAATCCAGGAACTGGCGTGTTCGTGGATGGTTTATAAGAATCTAGCAAGGGTTTACTAGGCACGTCGATCTGAAGCTTGAGAATCAATTGTTACCTTTTCATTAGAACAGTCTTGCACTTGTTTGATCTTCCCGTGAGTTTGATAATATAGATACACACTTCTTAACTTATTATTAGAACAGTCTTATTCTTGTTTACTCTTCCCTGGGGTTTAAAAATAGAGAACCACTTGTTAACTAATCTTTATGACTTTCTTACTCTTGTTTACTCTTCCCGTGGCTTTGAAACTAGAGAACCACTTGTTAAACCTAATGTGGTGTGTGTGTGTGTGTGTGTGTGTGTGTGTGTAAATATTTCACGACGCGCACTTTGAAAACAGGATCAGCTTTTAACGAATAATCTGCCTAGCAAGAGCTTACGCATTTTTACGTAATCCACTCCCTCCATTATCACATCACCTGTTGTTGCTGTTTTTTTGTCCTGCTTTTTCTCGTCTCTACAAGTAAGAGGGTGTTGCCTCGGTACAGAATTCGTGCAAGTTTCTCAACGTTATTTACTTTTTTATTTTACTTTTTAAATCTAAGAAAATAAAAGTATCGGTGATGAGTCCGTAGATTTATAATGGACACAAGGCCTTGAGGATGTCAGCTGGTGTGCATTTTCGTGGTGAGCGAGACAAAAGATGAGAAGTTAATTTGAAGTGATTTATATATTTACACGTAGTAGCGGTATTGGAAAAAAATAATCTTCAGCTCATATTAATTATGGAAAACGAAGGGAGTTAACATATAATACGGAGTTTTCGATTACTGTTTTATTTTATTTTATTTTATTTATGTTTTTGCTTTAGTTGTTGTTAGGTATTATTTTTCTTCTTACTCTCCTCGTTGATTTTGTTGTCATTATTATTATTTTCCTCATACTTCTTCTTCTTCTTTGTCTTTTCTTCTTCTTCTTCTTCTTCCAGGACGCTAGCGTTCTTCAGGATGAGCTAGACAGACTATATGATTAAGGGGAAGTGGCAGATGGAATCCAATGTCGGGAAGTGCAGTATTCTGAGTGTAGGTAGGAATAACCCTCACACAATTATATACTCCTTAAATGACACTCCGCTGAGTAGGTCTGGGTGTGAGAGGGATTTAGAGTTTAGTGAGCACTGACCTCCGTCCTGGAGCTCAGTGCATTCAAGCTAAGAATCGTGCAAATAGGGTACTGGGTTTCATCTCGAGGAGCGTAAGCAATAGGAGCGCTGAAGTCATCCTCAAACTCTACATAGCATTAATTAGACGTCATTTCGATTATGCGGTTCAGTTCTGGTCATCTTACTGTAGAGTGGATATCAAGTAGTTAGAATCTGTACAGAGGATGATGACAAAAATTATTCAAGGGGTGAGAAACTTGCCTTATGAAAATAAACTGAAGCATTTAAATTTATACGCTCTAGGAAGGCGAAGGTTACGAGGTGACTTGATCGAGGTTTATAAATGGGTGAAGGACTTTAATAAAGGGGATGTAAATAGGGTTTTGGTTGCAAAAGAGCAAGGTAGAACACGTAGCAACGGTTTTAAGCTAGTTAAATTCAGATTCAACAAAGACATAGGCAAGAATTGGTTTACCAGTAAAGTGGTGGATGAGTGGAGCAGGCTTGGGAGTCATGTTGTGGGTGCCAATACCATAGATGCATTGAAGAAGAGTTTGGATAAATTCATGGATAGTGAGGTTAGGTGCGGTTAGACTTACAGGAACTGCCTTGTATCGGCCAACCGGCCTCTTGCAGACTCCTTACGTTCTTATGTTCTTTTGTTGTTGTTGTTGTTGTTTCTGTTCTTGTTCTTGTTCTTCTTCTTTTTCTTCGTCTTTTTCATAATTTCTTCTTATAATTAATGATCGCTTTGTCCTTCCATTTAGTTATCGATATGTTTCTCTGTCTCTATCTTGCACTTCCTTTAGACAGTCTCCCTTCCTTCCTCTTACCTCCTCACTCCCTCTTTATGCCTCCTTTTATTTTTTTCCCATTCCGTTCTTTCTATCAATGGTCTAATGTCGGCTGCAATTAGTTTAACGTCGGTGGCAGTAAAAACATTCGAGTCTATTATAGAATATAGATGAAAATATCCGTGACCACCTAGACTCCTAGAGAAACAGCCTGATCAATGGTCCCCACCTTGGGTTCATTGATCAAGGCTAGATCTTGTCTGACTTTATTGTTTTTTCTTTTTACAAAAAGTGTCAAATACGTAAGGACGACAGTTATGATATTGCATATCTTAATTTTAGTAAAGCATTCGACAAAGAACCTCACCAATAACTTTGACAACAATTAAAGCCCACGGGTTTGAAGGTAGATGGATCATGGTGTGGTTCAGTGACAGGAAGCAGAGTTCTGGGCTCAGGTAGTACATGGGGATAATGGGATTGGGTTCGAGGTACTAAGTCTGATGCAAATATCACTATACTTTGGGTGGAGCAGGTGCGGGAATTCCCTACCCGGCAGCATTGTCGCTTCAACCACAACAAGGCATACCATTTTATATGTCGGTTGTTTAGTATTTGACATAGTCTTTAAATTTTTGTATATGGTAAAACAAGTCTATATTATGTTGTGAATGTATCGAATTTTAGGATAGTAACGATGATTTATGTATGGAAATGAATTCAACCGTGTGCTACCCAGCGACGTTGTCATGTCTATGGTCAAGGTCGCCGGGTGACCCCCTGTGGACCTCGGGTTGCCCCGGGCCATTATTCCCTGGTAGAGAGGAAGTGGGTGAGAGAGGGGGAGGGAAGGTAGCGGTAGCCAAGGTCCAGCCCGTGAGACAGATGCAAGGATTTCTTGACAACATTTTATCAGTGTCTTTTTACCGATACCCTCGCTACACTTGACCCGATACAAACAGTTCTATTTTGTGAGCTTTGTTCTCAGTTAATTTTTCATTTTGCAAGGAAGCTATAATATGGCCGCTCGGGACATATTTGTGGCTTTACCGTGTAGCAGCGACGGGCCAAATTTGTGCCATGATATAAACCCCCAAAAATAGATGATGCATAAACCGATCACAAAACGCTTTGGTATATATTATGAAATGATTTGTGTGAGTGATGATTTTTTTTCTCATTTTTCTCACTTAGAAGGACCATTAAGAAACATGATCCCTGCGGCTACAGGGTTAATAGTCCCCTCATATCCTTGTGTATCCGTGTTATTTCCTTCTCCTCGTTCTCCACTGCTCTCCTCTCTCTGTCCCATTCCCGGTCTCCCTCAATCCTCTCTCACCTCCCAACCTCCCTCCTCCCAGCCACTCACTCCTTAATCCCATAATCGTCACTCCCTTAATCCCCATAATCCTTAGATCGCGATATTATTGACAATTAGTCCTGTTCTAATGCGTTTACAAACCCAACTCATTAATCGATTCCTACTTTACTCTCTCTCTCTCTCAAGATTAAGTAATATGTATAGTGTTTTGATGTGTTTCGTTAATATTTTTGAAACTATGAGGTTTGTGGAGAAACGAGAGAGAGGAGGAGGTGGAAGTGGAGGTGGAGAAGGAGAAGGAGGAGGAGGTGAAGGTGGAGGTGGAAGTGGAGGTGGAGAAGGAGAAGGAGGAGGAGGTGAAGGTGGAGGAGGAGGTAACTTTATTCTCTCACAGTCCTCATATAAGGCAACCACGAGGTCTGTTTTTTTTTTCTTTTTAAAGGAGGAGGAGCAGGAACAAAGAAACACAAAGTGAGAACAAACAACAGCAGGCCTGCTGGTCATTACGAGGCTGTTTGTGATAAGCTACACTAACTATCTAATCAAAGGTGGAAGATGAAGGACAGCAAAGGCGAAGGCCGTGGTGAGCAAATCAGGGAAGTAAAGTAACGGAACAGGCAGGGGCAGCAACACTATAATATAGTCGCCAAGTCAGTCAGTTCGGGGCCTCGCCATTCGCGCCAATCCCGGGCAGAATCTTGGCGGTTCAGTCTCCTTCCTTCGCCCTGTCAACTTCCCACTTTCGTCACATCACTTTCCTTCCTTTCCTCGTTCCTTCCTTCCTTCCTTCCTTCCTTCCCTCGTTGTTGCTTTCCTTCCTTCCTTCCCTCGTTCCTTCCTTCCTTCCTTCCTTCCCTCGTTGTTGCTTTCCTTCCTTCCTTCCCTCGTTTCTTCCTTCGTCCTGTCATTTTCTCCATCCTCCCTTCCTCCTGTCATCTTCCCCCCTTTATTCCTCCCTTCCTCTGTCACCTTCCTTTGGCCTTCGTCCTGCCATCCTTGATCCAACAAAAACGGTCTCCGGCGCCTTCACTGTATTTTCGATTGATTTGAATTAATCCCGTCAGGAATTTTAAGAGGCTCATCTTGCTATCCACCCTCCTCGCCTCGCGGGGCTGGGGAGCGTCAGGGGGCCCAAGGCCTTCCTGGCGAGCGTCGCAGGGCTCAGGGCTCCGGCAGGGCGCCTCGGCTCCCCCGGAGCGTCCACGGAGGTGTCGGAGATCCCGAGGGTCCGGGGGTTGGGGGGGCGTGAAGTGGCAGCAAGACATGCAGTTACTGACCTCTTATTAGCCAGACGACGCGTTAATGACACGTTCCAATGGAAGGTTCGACGCATGGGGAGGTACAATTCCCCTAAGCAAGGCAAGTGTCATGCCAACTACGATAAAAAACGAAAAATCCAAAAAAAATACAAAAACAAAAAATCCAAAAAAAATTGTCTTGTTTTGCTTTGTT
The DNA here is from genome assembly GCF_024679095.1 of Eriocheir sinensis. Lineage (NCBI taxonomy): Eukaryota > Metazoa > Arthropoda > Malacostraca > Decapoda > Varunidae > Eriocheir > Eriocheir sinensis. Next base: position 90,160 of record NW_026112190.1, on the reverse strand, counting down.
TAAAGCGTCTTGTATGTTGGTATGGCGGGTCTTCTCTGGGGAGAAGGAGACTAACGCGTTCCAACATACAAAACCAGGAAAAGACGACATGGAAACACCGAGAGAAGGAAGGGAAAGAAGGGAACACCAGAAGAAGGAAAATGAAGAGAAGTAACACTAGAAGAAGGCATATGAAGTAACACAAGAAGAAGGAAGTTGAAAAGAGTAACACAAGAAAAAGGAATTTGAAAAGAGTAACACAAGAAGAAGGTATTGAAAAGAGTTACACAGAAGAAGGTATTGAAAAGAGTAACACAGAAGAAGGTATTGAAAAGAGTAACACAGAAGAAGGTATTGAAAAGAGTTACACAGAAGAAGGTATTGAAAAGAGTAACACAGAAGAAGGTATTGAAAAGAGTTACACAGAAGAAGGTATTGAAAAGAGTAACACAGAAGAAGGTATTGAAAAGAGTTACACAGAAGAAGGTATTGAAAAGAGTAACACAGAAGAAGGTATTGAAAAGAGTAACACAGAAGAAGGTATTGAAAAGAGTTACACAGAAGAAGGTATTGAAAAGAGTAACACAGAAGAAGGTATTGAAAAGAGTTACACAGAAGAAGGTATTGAAAAGAGTAACACAGAAGAAGGTATTGAAAAGAGTAACACAGAAGAAGGTATTGAAAAGAGTAACACAGAAGAAGGTATTGAAAAGAGTTACACAGAAGAAGGTATTGAAAAGAGTAACACAGAAGAAGGTATTGAAAAGAGTTACACAGAAGAAAAAGAGTAACACAGAAGAAGGTATTGAAAAGAGTTACACAGAAGAAGGTATTGAAAAGAGTTACACAGAAGAAGGTATTGAAAAGAGTAACACAGAAGAAGGTATTGAAAAGAGTTACACAGAAGAAGGTATTGAAAAGAGTTAGACAGAAGAAGGAATTTGAAAAGAGTAACACAAGAAGAAGGAATTTGAAGAGAAATAACACAAGAAGAAGAAATGTGAAGTAACACCGGAAGGAAAATGCAGAGAAGTAACACTAGAAAAATGAAAATGGAAATGAAAAGAATCATCCACCTTTCGGCCCAAACCAACATCACAAAATTATGGGCGAGTCTCTTCTGGGAGGAAAGCGGCTCGTTCAGACCCAGGAACACCAGAAAGGATGATAGAAACATCAAGAAAAGGAAAACAGAAAAGTCATCCACCTTTCGGCCCCTGGGGCCGCAGGGTGGGTGACGGGTGAATCTCCTCTGGGGAGAAGGAGGCTAACCCACACAGTCAAGATAGAGGATAGAGAAAGGAAATTAAATCATCGAGAAAAGAAAATGAAATTACAATATCAAGAAAATAACTAAAGTCATCGAACTTTCGGCTCTGGGGCGCAAGGCGGGTGACGGTGAGTCTTCTGGGAGGAGGAGGCTCATCCACAGCCAGCAACACCAACAGAAAGAAAAGAAAAGAAAACATCAAGAGAAAAGAAAAGAAAACATCAAGAGAAAAGAAAAGGAAAAGAAAAGAAAAAAACAAAGTAAACAAAGCAAAACAAGACAAAACAAAAACAAAACAAATTAAAACAACATAATAAATAAATAAATAAACAACCCAATAACAAACAATATAATTTAGCTACTGGGACTGCTCAAACGATCGAGATCAGCTTGAAGTGTTCTTTATCCGTTGTCGTAGTGACTCTGCTGGCTATGTTTGTGTCGTCGGCAAATTTCGATATTTTACACGATAGCCCTCGTCAATGTCATTTACGTACACTAAAAACAGAACAGGTCCCAACATCGACCCCTGTGGAACACCGCTTTTGACATCTCGCCAGTCAGATAACATAAGAACATAAGAACGTTGGAATCTGCAAGAGGCAGTTCCTTTGACCCTAAACTCCCGTGTATCTAACCCCACCTAGTATCGCTGTCCATGAATTTATCTAATCTATTTTTGAATGTGACAATTGTATTGGCACTCACCACATGACTGCTAAGCCTATTCCACTCATCCACAACCCTGTTGGTAAACCAATTTTTGCCTATGTCCCTGTTGAATCTGAATTTATCCAGTTTAAATCCGTTACTTCGTGTCCTACCCTGTTCTCTTACCAACAAAACCTTATGAATATCTCCCTTATTAAAGCCCTTCATCCATATATAAACCTCGATCATGTCTCCACGCACCCTTCGCCTTTCTAGAGAATGCAAGTTTAACTGTTTGAGTCTTCCCTCGTATGGCAAGTTTCTCAACCCCTGAATCATCTTAGTCATCCTCCTCTGCACTGATTCTAACATTTTGATATCCATTCTATAGTAAGGTGACCAAAACTGAACCGCATAGTCAAGATGAGGTCTAACTAATGCTAAATATAGTTTGAGGAAGACTTCGGCGCTTCTGTTGCTTGTTTTTGAAGCCTTACTGGGTGTCGGAGATTGCATGATTGTCTTCTAGAAACTTAACAAGTTTGTCTCTAATGATCTTTTCGAGTATTTCTCCTGCCACTGATGTCAAACTTATGGGCCTGTTTAATGCAACACTTTTGTCTCCTTTTTTGAAAATCTGTGTTACGTTCGCCATCTTCCAGTCTTCCGGGACCTTATTCAGTTGAGCTGACCGGTTGAACATATTAGTGAGTGATTGAATTATTTGTTGTTTAAGCTCTTTTAATGACCGCGGGGACAAACTGTCAGGCCCCGTTGACTTGTTCGTGTCGAGTTTGTCCAAATACTTTTTCACTTCTCCGCGGGTCAGGGCCCTCAGCAATGGTTTCGATGTCCTCGACTGTGAATACGGATGCTAAGTTAGTGTTGAGGATTGTGGCCATTTGTTTACTGTTCCGAGTTACTGATCCAGTCTCGTCTGTCAGGGGACCAGTATTGGTTATATGTTTTTCGATCTGATGTATGTGAATAATTTTTTGAGTTGGTCTTGATGTTGCGCGCTATTTGTTCATCATAGTTGCGTTTATTACCTTCTAATAAGGGTGCGACAAGCTTTTAGGCTGGTGTGGTACTGTGTGCGGGCTTCGACAGTGTCATTCTCTTTCATTAGATTATAAAAAAAAAAAAATTAAGTTTACCGCCCTTTTTAATTCTCTGGACATTCACGGTGGATCTACGGCACCATTTACTCGCCTGGGTTTCGTAGGCACTGTAGCCTTCTCTACTCCCAAAAGCTTATCTTTGAAGTCGTTCCACACGTTGTTGATTGTATTGTCGGTGAGGTTAAGTTGGTCCCAGGTCGCAGGAGGAAGCAGCTCACGGGCTAGGTTGAAATTTGATTTTTTGTAGTCTGGTATCACTGACAGATTGTCTACGAGTTTGTGACATATGTTGACATTAAAACGGATTTAGTGGTGATCGCAACCATGAATTTTCTCACCATTTTCACAGTCGCGAATGAGGTCGGGTCCGCTTACTAATACCAAATCCGGCAGATTGTTTTCTCTTGTCGGTTGAGTTACAACTTGAGTGAGGAACGAATCCTTAACCATTTCTATAAGTCTGTTATTACTTATCAAGGAGGAGGAGAAAGAGGAGGAGGAAGAAGAAGAAGAAGAAGAAGAAGAAGAAGAAGAAGAAGAAGAAAATTCATAAAAAGAGCTCTACCGCCGCCTCCTCCTTATGCTTGTTTCCATGTTTCCATGTTTCCTGCTTGATTAGGGAGTGTTCATGAACTTGTGTAATGAATAATCTCAACACCAGGAGAGGAGGAAGAGAAGGAGGAGAAATTGAAAGAAGAAACAAGAGAGAGAGAGAGAGAGAGAGAGAGAGAGAGAGAGAGAGAGAGAGAGAGAGAGAGAGAGAGAGAGAGAGAGAGAGAGAGAGAGAGAGAGAGAGAGAGAGAGAGAGAGAGAGAGAGAGAGAGAGAGAGAGAGAGAGAGAGAGAGAGAGAGAGAGAGAGAGAGAGAGAGAGAGAGAGAGAGAGAGAGAGAGAGAGAGAGAGAGAGAGAGAGATGACCTCTGTAACTGGAAGACTGTCTGTAATTGGAAGACTAATCATTAAAAACTCTGCTTTCTAATGAGGATAATCGAGCTAATGAAGATACACGTACGGTACATATGTTCGATTACTGTTGCTTCTTTTCTTTAGCGTTCTGTCCTCCTTTCATTGTTTATATTGCCTGCAGACGATTCATTCCTCATGTTTACAAGCTACGAAGACGGAAAATAAGGAAACGGAAGGGAAATAAAAATAAAAGGATGAATAGCGAGATGAAAAAGCCAAAACAAGAAGATGAGGAAGAACTCAACAGAAAAATACGAAAAATAAACAATAAAAAAAAAGAAAATATGCTTTGGAAGATAAGGAGGAGGAGAAGGAGGAAAACGAGGAGACAAAGAAGAAAATTGAGGAAGAACAAGAAAAAAAGAAAAAAAGCAGTGTTGTGGAGAGTATTGCTGTGTTGAAGTCGAGCTTAAACACCGCGGCACAGCACACAGCCTTGCCCTCTCCACAGCCGCAGCACAGACACGCCACCCCTTTGCCCAGGCCGCTGACACTCCCGACGCAGCAGCGGCTAAATACCAAGCGACACCCTCCTTGCATTGAAATGGCCAGCGCTCTCCCCCACCTCCTCCTCCTCCTTCTCCTTCTACTTGCCCTCCTTCTCTTCCTCCACCACCTCCTCTTCCTCCTTGCCCTGCTTGCCACCCTCCTCCTCCTCTTCCTCCTCCTTCAACCCTGCCCTTTGAACTCACTCTACCTCCTCTTCATTGTTTCTTTGCACGCTCCTTCTCACGCTACCATTTTCCATCTCGTTTCTTTTTCTTCTCCCATTTCTCCATCTCCTACTATTCCTCCTCCATCTCCTCCTCCTCCTCCTTCTTCTCTTTCTCCTCCTCCAGCCCTCTAGTGATCTCCGACCCTCTCTCTCTTCCCCTCGCTTCCGCACACTCCACCACAGATTATAACTATTAGTCTCTTCATCTTGACAAGGCATTATCTCCTTTTTCACCTGTATTTCCTTCGCTTCCTCTTCTTCTCAATGTGTGTGTGTGTGTGTGTGTGTGTGTGTGTGTGTGTGTGTGTGTGTGTGGTGTGTGCAGGCGGGCGAGGGCAGGCCGGGGGCATGGCATTGTTGGGCATTCAGTTGCGTTCTCGGCGTGTCGTGGCGAGACCCTCCTCCCGTTACTCATCCCTGCCTGTTGTTGGTCTGTTTCACTTTTCCTTATGAGTTCATTGTTTCTCATCGTGTGTCTAACGGGGCTATATGCTACGACGTTGATGAATGCATCCCAGTGTGTTACGGAATGACCAGTATGTGTTCTCTGCCGCATTCAGGTCAGGCCGGACATGCTTGAGTACCAGGCATTCCACCGACGTGCCTGAGGCGTGTGTTGACAAGGAGCGGCGGCGGCCACGGGTCAGGGCGGCGGGATACAGGGCGGCCGTGGCCTTGGACTTGATGGGCGCCGTGTGGCCGTCTCAATGATGTAATTTTAGGGCAGGGTGGCTATGGAGACGCCTTGGCGTTTCTCTTGCCAGTCCGTCTGGAAAACAATTTCAGCTTAGGCATTTATGTAAAATTTGATTGTTCCAAAAAACAGTTTCTGCGAAGAGAGCTAGAACGTTTTAGTTTTATACCAAAACATTGTTATTCTTAAGCATTGTTATATACCACTCAATTAAAAGTACTATATTTGTGTGTGTGTGTGTGTGTGTGTGTGTGTGTGTGTGTGTGTGTGTGTGTGTGTGTGTGTGTGTGTAACGTGTGTGTGTGTGTGTGTGTGTGTGTGTGTGTGTGTGTGTGTGTGTGTGTGTGTGTGTGTGTGTGTTTAAAATACTCACTGTCTGATCACGAGATTGACTCTAGAAGACCAATCGATAACCACACAGAGAGCTTTAATCTCATTTAACTGACCTTGAGTATACGTGGGACCTCGCCTAGTCCCTTCATCTCCTTCCTCCGAGAGGACAGCAGCCAATCCTTGTCAGCAGAAGCAGCTTTCGACCTGAGAAAGGCTCGAACCTCGATATACTGTGATGGCAGACTGAGAATTTAACCACAACACCAAGGGAGCGTTTTTTTATATTTTTTTTATGTGTGTGTGTGTGTGTGTGCGTGTGTAACTGCGGGCATGTGCGTGCGTGCGTGTGGGTGTTATCATCATATCACAAGAGGTACGCGAGAGACCACTTAGCAGGTAACGCCTCTCGTCATGATTGCTTCGTAACCGTTATCAGCAGCAATTATGAGCTAATTACTCGTCGTCCAGCCCCGGCGTAGAGATACCACCGCCTGTGCCCATGACCGACTGCGCCCCCGACAGGCCTACTGGAAACAATTTGTCCAGGTATTTGGTGGTCACAGCGGGGAGCCTCAGCGGTGAGATATTATGGGCCTCGCCGCCCCTCCCTGGCACCCCAACACATGTATGGGGCAGGTGACGCGCCGCCCCGCCCCGCCCCGCCCCTGCCTCAGGAGTCCAGAAAATCAGTGTTAATGTTTTCGTACTGCGACCGCTTTTTATTTCAAGTGTCATCTTCCTGACCAATTTGAAAGCCTCCCAACAATGCCAGGAGCTGTGTGCTTCCCGCCATTTGGTGTTTAGTTGTCTGTACGTAGAAGTAACGATCTGATGCGTATAGTCTGTCGCTACGCAGTCCTGGGGCGTCGTGTGCGCTCAGTGGAGTCTTGCAGTGGGATATGTTTGCCAATTTGTACGCACCAGACCAATTAGCTCTCATAAGAGAAGACACTACACTGGAAAGTTGAAAATTTTTATTAAGTATAATAATGAAATAATATTAAAACGAAATATGTAAACTTTATCAGGACTATATCAATGTTCCCATGCATTGGTTAAAATCACAACAGTAACATCGGTTTCTGATATGACCTACGTGGAAGGAGGCGGACGATAATAAAGCGTATAGATGGAAAACTGCCTCCACACCAAGGCTTCGTGGTTTGCTAGGCCCTTTTTTTCTGCCCAGGCGAAGCGATGATGGCTTGAAATAAGTTAAGGAATTTGTAGCTTCAGGCAGCGGAGGGCGTCCGTACCCCTGGCTTCCTAGAGGTGTGCCTACCTTGAAATGTACGGAAAACATTTTACCTGAGCATGCCTTTCCTGAAGCCCTAGCGTGGCATAACAAGGACTAGATTTCTTGGATAACAGTGGTTTCATGTTTATTTATTTATTTATTTTTTTACGCGATCGCTACGGCTTCTCGACCATCACTCTCACTTCACCACCTTCCACCGATCCATCCATCCCTCCACCAACAACCTCCACCCTACGTTTATTTACATCTTCCACTATCAGTCTCTCCCTTCTTCCATCCCTTCGCCAACGTCTACCCGTCCACAGCATCCACTTCCTCCCACTAATAAATTCCACCCATCGTCCACCCAAAGCTCCACCCTCCCTCCGACACCAACTCTCGCCCTACCCCGCCGACCACCTTAAACCCCCCCGGCACCGCTCCTCCCGGCACCGTTTCACACCTGCCCTGCCCCTTATGCCAGGCCATCCTGGACGGAGAACAAACAAACGAGGCGCCCTGTGACTAGGATTGCCCAAAATAGGAGAAAAGAAATTATTAAAATTCATGGAGGATCGCGAAGAATGAGTTTTGTGGTAGTACACGATGATAGGATGCTCTCTCTCTCCACAGTAAGTTACTAAGTTAAAGATACACTGATACTTTTATTCATTTAGTCTTAAGATGCACTGACGAGCTGACAATCTCCTATCCCTGCGATACGCGGCTCACGTCACACCCGGGAGGCTGAAGACAACACCCAGCAAGAGTATTTACACTTCTCGTACATATCATTATGCCCTGAAGTTGATTTTCACCGCCGCGAGTGCACGTATTCCGGGATTAATTCACACATCTCGGTACAGATCAGGCATAAATGGCTACATAGAAGTAAGGTATATTTGGGGACATATCCGTCGCATTGGTCCTTGAGCCTGTAGTGGCTACGAACCCATCACCGCGGGACACGAGCCAGCGTGACATCCGAGGTATCTCAGTTTGGCTTCCCCAGGTTTCCCCAGGTGCCCATTGATCAACCATCCCGAAAGGTGGAATGAACAGCTGGATGAGTTGCACGCCGGCCGGCCACGGCAGGATTCGAAACTTGATAATTCCTGTATCCCTTTTTCCTGCATCTTAATCTTACCTGGAACTGTAAGTTATTTTGTTACTTTTTTGCAATCGTTGGGCTTTAAAGTCAAAATTCTGGCTATGCAGCAGGTTTCAATTCACCTTACTTTTCTTCGTAAATTCGACAGCAAATCACTTAAAAATAGAGCCATTTTAAGAGGAAAACACTTTGCAACACTGCCAAAAGTGTGTCATCACTGGTGTCAAAAATATCAAGTGGCATAAACTACTGTTAAAGAAACACGGAATGTAGATATCAGTTTCAAGGTCGGACAGGAAGTGTTTACAATCACTGGCGGTGAGCTGCACTGCACGGCGACGAGTGACATCACGCGTACGAATTGGCTCACTGAAAATATCAAGGCTAGTTAGGAGGGACGCTGTTCAGTGAGCTAACAAGTGTGTCACACGAGGCACGTTCTGTGAGTATTCGGCTGGAATTACTTAAAACTACGTGAGAAATGAACTAGAAGGATTGTAAAGAGTGAGGGCTGACGCAGCGCATCCAAGGCGTCGCCCTACCACTCTGCTATACTTGATGGCGGCCATTTATTTATGGAAATAGTAATTTAGGTAATGCAGTGTTTTCAGAAGCATTGTGATGACATTAATATTAGGGAACAAAAGTATTGTAGGAACTCGGCCCCAGAAAGCAATACAAAACACGAGTACACCGCCGCTAGCAGACAGCTGAGGTGGCGCGTTTACACTTGACCGACTCCTCTGTTATGCTAATCGTGGCGGAGATTCCCTCCTCCCTCGGCGATACACGCAGGGATGGCGCAACAACCCCGGCAATCAAAGAGCTCCACGGCCGCTAAGTATAGGGCAAACTTCCCTGGTCATTAAGTCCAACCCTCCACTCGCCGGCAGCCTCGGGGCGGTCATCTGTCCGGCATCCTAGTACACATGATTGGCACTGCAGCCTCTCCATGCGACCCCAGTGAGCCTGGGCCACCCTGGCCCTGGAGAGGAAAGACTGGCACACGTAGCTTTGTAGACCTTAAAGCTGAGATATTTTTTAAAGAAAACAATAGTGTTTACTATTTTTCTCGAGAAGCAGCACAAATATTATGCAGTGTAGTCCATCCCTTACTTTTGAACAGGCTAAAGAATGAAACCGACTTAGTTATGCAACGTGCGTGTATGATGTATCCCTCAATCTTCGCCATAATGGTGAGTTGCTACGTGCTCGACGTCGATATTCCGAAACAGGCAATGTGGAGGTTGGGATGATGGTAGCAATGCGCCAGACGATGACGAGTAATGTCAGTGTCTGCATACTCGTTTTTGTCATGGGTGTATCGGGACGCAAGGCTGGCCTGGGGAAGTACATGGTAGCCCACACATGGTTTGAAAAGGTTCGGACAATGACATAGTGCGTAGAGTCGTGTGGCGTAAGTTCGTGTGTGGTGGCGCTTCACATCATGATGCATTGCAGGTCGTCCCAACACTAACGTATACTTAATCTGCCTCCCCCTCACCCCATCTTTCCTTTCCCCCAGGACGGTGTCGTCAGCGGGGGTCCTGGGCGCCCACCTGCTGTGCTCGCGGGTGCCCGGCCTCACGCCCCGCCAGAGCCGCATCTGTACGCGGGCGCCTGACGCCATGGTGGCCATCAGTGAAGGTGCGAGGGCGGGCCTGCGAGAGTGCCAGCGGCAGTTCCAGCATCATCGGTGGAACTGTTCCCTGGCGTCTACCAGCAGCAGCGCGTTCGGCCACATCGTTCTTGTGGGTCAGTTAATAATGGCTGGCGAGGTTTCATCCATGCTTTTCTAAACTACACATTTCAGACATTGATTGATATTATGCAGCTTGTATGGCACTTACTAACACAAAGATGGAAGCGAGCACCTTGACAGTAACACCCTCGTTCTCACTCGTCAGGATGTTACTTGTACTTCTGTCGCTCAGGATCATATGTAATAATCATAATATAAGAGTAAGACGATATAGTCATTCATGTTTCTGGGCTTCTAAAACTCCAGATGAACCTCTTAAAGTAGCCCGAGCTGCACGTACTGCATTGCATCCCTGACCATTAAGCTGTCGTGGAGGGGAAGG
>NW_026112190.1:65000-77500 GCF_024679095.1 Eriocheir sinensis | reverse complement strand
ATAAAAGGATTAGGATGCTCAGTGATCCAGGAAAAGTTTATGGGAGAATATTGACTGAAAGGCTGATGGAAATAACAGAGAAGGTTAGTAAGGAGCAAGGAGGTTTCAGGAAAGGAAGGACTGCATGAATGAAATATTTACAATTAAGATGATAGTTGAATAGTATCTAGGAAGAGGTAGAAAACTATATGCAGCCTGTATGAATCTTAAGAAGACATATGATAGGAGAAGATAAGGAAGATCTATGGAAAGTTCTAGGAATATATGGTGTAGGAGGACAGTTAGGTAATGGAGGAAAAAAAAAGGCATTTCATAGAGGAGCGTATTCATATGTGAGGGTGGAGGTGAGACAGGGATGTGATGTCGCCATAGCATATCAATATCTTTACGGATGATTTTATGAGGGAAAATAAAGCCAAGGTTGGGAATATTGGAGCAAGATTGAGGTTGCATTTTGCTGATTAGCCTGTGATTGGATGTTTGCAGATGACACTGTCTTGCTTGCTGACAGTAAAAGGGAACTTAAGATTAAAAATGTGGTGAATTAATTTAATAGGTGTGTACAAGAGTGATATTGAAAGTTAAAGTAAATTGATCTTTTTAAGAGAAGAGGATATATAGGTGGTGAAGTTCAGCACGCATTGTAGCTAGTGAGTGTACCACTTGCTAAGAGATTCCAGGTAATGATAACATAACATAACATATTTATAGGACAACAAAGGGTAGTCTACTTATCCGGAAACTGTGCTATGGATAAGCAATGTTTTGAACTGGTTTGGACACATTGAGAAAAAATGAATGGTTAGTTGGAAAAGATGTACATGAGTTAGGATACTTAATGGCCAGAACCATGACTCTTCGCATTAGGCTGATTGAGAGATATGTTTAGTGCTAGGTTGCGTTGTCTTTTTATTGCCTTTTCAATAAGGCTGCCTTTTCGTTTGCGACCCTTTCCAATGGTTGCAGCTCCTCGTGGCATGCCCACCTGGCGTCGTGCAACAGAAGTGGGCTGGCAAGGTATTTTGCCACGACCAGCTCCCTGCATAGCAGAACTACCAGTGCTGTGAAGAAGGCTGTTCAGTTGATTTGATGTTCGAACAGATTTAAGTCTTGACAACAGTTTCTGCATTCCCTCAAGAGTCTGTTCATCTCCATACTGAGTAGCAAGGTGGAGCATAGTGTCATTAATTTATGTTATTACTTGTAATACTGCTGCACCTGTAGGTTTGGTAGAATTACTTAAGTCTCCAGTTTCATTACATTCCACTTCTGGCTTTATGTTTGTAGGTGGCATCTCTACTTCCACATTATCTACATCATGAGCTGCACCATGAGACTTTTGTTTTCCTCCAGTATGTGAGTGATCATCCCTGTTACTGATTCAGAGTTTTCTTTCAAGGTAACAAAGAAATCCAAGGGTGGTACGTTTTCATTTCCAAGTGCAATACTTGCAAGCCAGTGCCTATTTTCTGGGCTATTTTCCAATATCTGAGGTAACTGCAAGAGGAACTGTTCTGAACAAGCAGCCTGATGTTTGCAAACTTTACCAGTCATACCAGTACTGCACTCGCACAAGCCAATTTTAAGATCTACAGTATACTGTATTTGTTCCTTTGACTGGCTTTTAACTATGAACTGATGCTGATCTTCATTATACCTAGTGATGCTTTCCTTACTAATGGAAATCCCAGTTGGTGGCTTCACTACTTTCCTTCTACAGAGAGACACATCAATGAGGCGTTGTTTCATATATTCATCAAATATTTCATTCATAAACATGATCAGTTGAATCGTGTTGTAGGCTTTACATCTGCAGGGCAAACCAGAAACATGTATAGCATAAATTTTTGTCCTGATTTCTAAAATATTACACATTGGTGCACAATTATTATACGTATATTATATATTATAAAGGTTTTTTATTAGCTAAATATCGATGAACATTATTTATAGAATATGTGCATAGCAAAACATTATTTTAGTTGTTTTTCACAGTGATAAAAATTTAATTATATGTCAGTGTACTGAATTTGTAACTTTTACTATTAGGCACTAGTAGTTTAGTAAGGAACTTCTTTAGTGTTACAATACCACAAATTTGCTTAATATATAATACCTTGCTGCTATGGGGAAACTGTATTTCTTCTCTATCTTCTAAGGTGAAAACTGAATTTCTTCCCTGAATCCCTATCTTGTATGGGGAAAACTGTATTTTCTCTCTATCTTCTAAGGTGAAAACTGAATTTCTTCCCTATCTTGTATGGGGAAAACTGTATTTCTTCCTTTCTTCAATAGGATATCTGTATTTTTATGACAAATAATATACAAAGTCAAAATCTCTTCCAACGTCTCAAAAATTTTCCTAGAAATTTGCCTAGGGCAATCTCCCTCTGGTGGCTCCCCACTGGCTACGCCACTGGGGAGGATTATTGGAAAAGTACATCATTGGAAATTCGTCAGTCATCGATGGGTTCCTCCATATACAAACATTATAAGGAATATAATACATGTTTTATATGAGACGTCAGAGGTCACTTACTTTTTTCTTTATGTGTACAATGTATTCCATGTTTAACCCCATTTTTCCCGGAAAACAGGTAAAATAGGGCTGAAAGTTAGGTTTAGGAGAGGGCTGATTGACCTGTGTTTTTCCCATAGCATACAGTATTAACTATGAACGAATTCGCTATGAACGACCCCGTTCATCGACCTATTAGACGTTTATAGCTTGACTGAGGTATATATAATGACAAATGGCACACTAACCTGTTGAGAATGATATCTTTAATGATGCACATGGTAGATTCTGCAAAATTATTTGTGTGGTGTCCACGTAGCAAAAATCCAGCCCTGTACACAGTACTCCATTCTTCCTTCCTTTCTATCAGCTTGCCAGATACCTGTAAATGCAATATACTTTAACTACATTGAAATAACATATTATCAGTGCATTACTTATGTACAGTCCCCTGCCACTTCCAATGCCTCCAACAATGCATTTTCGTTCCTATATCTGGCAATTGTGGCTATATTAAGACAAAACAAATACATGGTGCGAATCGTTACTAAGAGAAGGGCAGGGTAGTTTAAACTTTTTGCCTGTCATTCATCACAGGTGGGAAGGACTATGATAGTGTCAGACGAAATGTTGTTAGAGGAGGGGTCTGTACATGACATACACCAACAAGGAATGGTTATCTGTACTATACATTTTAACTGTCAAGAATGTACGCAAGTCAAAATGAATCTTATAATATGATGCATTAAAACATTCAGCAAACTGGACGATAAAGACAAGCAAGCCAGCCACCAAAACAAACGTAAAGCGCATACTAAATTTTAAAAGTATTAATCCACATCCGCATCAGTACATCTGCATTTTTAAAATTATCTTTAAACGTACACCATGTGTACATATCCAAGTGCAAAATAAACATGCTGTTCATAATAAAGATGTGCACCAACATGAGTAGGCAACTACAAGAATAATCATATCAAACTTCAGCAAACCGCAGAAAAGACAGAGCAGCCACCACCACACATGCATAGGCAGAATGAAATTGAAAATCTTATCATACATTCACTAAATATACTTTGAATGGTTTGGTTACCATACCAACGTATGTATTTTTTCCCTCTTGTACGGTAGCCTATATCTGAAAGATTGAAAGATTAATACATAATCTGTTAGTCTTCACTAGCTAAATGGAAACTGTCAAACATCCACAGATATAATACAATTGAGCTTAAAAAATGACCATCTTATTTCATCTAAAAATTAATAATGGTCACATATCTACAATACATAGGTAACTGTACCTCATGTACTGGTTATACTTTTGGGCTTCTGGGGTCTGACAAAAGCAATTCCATTCATCTTGAAATGTTTCATCTGAATCAGCATATACCAGATTCTTTGCCACTGTCATTAGTACTCGGCGATCTTCCTTCTTGATGCCATGTGAACCATCACACAGCCACCTCCAGACCTGCTGCAGGATGTGGAATATGCACAGAAAGCGCTGAGATTCTGGCCATACAGTCTTCAAGGCATTACGCTCAGCGTCACTGTTGTCTGTTATGAAACAAGCTGGATGCCCTTGTTGGAAAAAGGCAGTCTCACCGAGCACCTTCCTCAGTAACTGAAAACCTGAAAAAATATAATGAAAGGTATATTAGCATATCTACGTATTCAAAGAATAGGATGTTAAACAACATGGGGAAAATGTCATTGCAAATATATATATATATATATATATATATATATATATATATATATATATATATATATATATATATATATATATATATATATATATATATATATATATATATATATATATATATATATATATATATATATATATATATACCAGTATAGCTTTCATCCTGAGAAGATGTGAAGATGACTCCAAGGGAAGAGCTCCAGCTGGCCCAGCACACAGAAAAGGAGTTACTGCTGTGTTCAGTTGATCTAAGTGACTTGTAGTGTCGACGAACACAACTTCACCAGCTTCTCTGTATCTCTGCATTTTCATGAATTCTGCCCATAAATTCAGTGACTAACACAACTGCAAATTCTCTCCCGTCAGTTTTATATTCAATCTTGGAAGCTTTTGAAGCAGCGTAGTTCTCAATGGAAGCAAACATATCTCCTCCTCCTAAAGTGCCATGGTTTGCTTTGAGCCACAGGTTCCGTATGTGATAGATGACTCTATGGGAGGATTTATGGCAGAATTGGCCTTAGTAGCAGACTTGCACTGACATTTATTTGATCTTGGTAACATCTTGCAGCCTGCGCTACAGACATGCCTGAAAAGAAATATGCATTTGTAATGATAAACTAGATTAAAGTAGATGGGTAGAAATTTTATCGAGTACAGGAATATCCCACTTGTCTGTGTGCCAGGTATTTCCTCTTCCTGTATTGATGCATTGATTGAAAAACATTCAAACATACTAAATTAGCACAGTATATATATATATATATATATATATATATATATATATATATATATATATATATATATATATATATATATATATATATATATATATATATACTTATCGTGATTGCAATAGGAATGATGGTATTTATGAGGTAGTGAGTTCCCTTGATGTTACACTCAATAAATGTAGCCACAACTATTCTCATGTACACTTACCAATATTGAAGTACTTGAAGTAAGCATTCTTGGTGTCTGGTAAAACTCTCAGTTGTTGCAGAGCAGATGCAGAGTCTGTAGGATGATTGTGGACACCCTTTATGATGATCATACATGGATGGGTCCTGACATCCTTATCTCTCTTGTAGGTGTCTCTTGTGATGAGCTTGATTTTCATGTCCATTGTTACACTGCATCTGGCGATATAATTACATAATTATATATTAAGTCTTATAATATAATCTTCCTTCCTGGATAAATTTATATGTAGAAGGCAAAGCACTTGTGATAATTTCTAATTAATGCCTCTATGCTAATGCATGCGCAGTCAATTGTAGCAATTTAAATGTGTCTGAGTATAGTGCCGTCACAGGTAAAGTTCGGTCACAGTTTAAAAGTAAATACAATAGTCCTATAGCTCTTGATACAGCAATACTAACCCTGTGTTTGTTTTATAGCTCCTTTATGGCGTCTGTCGCCATGCATGCAGATGAATTTCTGGTGAAATGTGTATCTTACACCTGTGAAATATCTTGATACATTGAAGCAAACACTATTCTTCATAGTAAAATTTCTTTCCACCTCCATGCGTCCTCATCATTAAATGCATTAGTTTTCACTTGTATTTCATCTTTTTCATTTTTCGAAATTATATTACTGAAGCCTTCTGTTGTGAAATCAAGTTGGAAGGCCATTTTCTTTTACATAATTAATGTGCTTGCTGACACTGGTGATCTGTGGAATAGAACATACATTTGCAGCATTATTCTCCTGTGAATAAAAATTCAAACCAAAAAGGAATATATATATATATATATATATATATATATATATATATATATATATATATATATATATATATATATATATATATATATATATATATATATATATATATATATATATACACACACACACACACACACACACACACACACACACACACGGTTAGCCCTGGTGTGAGGAACTACAAGTGTTAGGATGTGGGAAAACATTCATGGAGAAGGGTTACCTTAGCCCAAGAGAGTTAACTGGTGTTAGGTACAAGTTTGCCCCAGGATTATGTGGGTTTTTTCAAAATTCAGTGCCATTCACCAGACACATTCTGGCACACTGGTGTGAGGAACTACAAGTGTGAGGAATGTGGGAAAACATTCATGGAGAAGGGTACCCTCACCAGACACATCCTTACACACACTGGTGTGAGGAACTACAAGTTTGAGGAATGTGGAAAAACATTCATGGAGAAGGGTCACCTCACCAGACACATCCTTACACACACTGGTGTGAGGAACTACAAGTGTGAGGAATGTGGAAAAACATTCATGGAGAAGGGTACCCTCACCACACACATTCTTACACACACTGGTGTGAGGAACTACAAGTGTGAGGAATGTGGGAAAACATTCATGGAGAAGGGTACCCTCACCACACACATCCTTACACACACTGGTGTGAGGAACTACAAGTGTGAGGAATGTGGGAAAACATTCATGGAGAAGGGTCACCTCACCACACACATCCTTACACACACTGGTGTGAGGAACTACAAGTGTGAGGAATGTGGGAAAACATTCATGGAGAAGGGTACCCTCACCACACACATCCTTACACACACTGGTGTGAGGAACTACAAGTGTGAGGAATGTGGGAAAACATTCATGGAGAAGGGTCACCTCACCACACACATTCTTACACACACTGGTGTGAGGAACTACAAGTGTGAGGAATGTGGGAAAACATTCATTAAAAAGAGTGACCTCACCAGACACATCCTTACACACACTGGTGTGAGGAACTACAAGTGTGAGGAATGTGGGAAAACATTCATGAAGAAGGGTCACCTCACCACACACATCCTTACACACACTGGTGTGAGGAACTACAAGTGTGAGGAATGTGGAAAAACATTCATAGAGAAGGGTCACCTCACCACACACATCCTTACACACACTGGTGTGAGGAACTACAAGTGTGAGGAATGTGGAGAAAGATTCATGGAGAAGGGTACCCTCACCAGACACATCCTTACACACACTGGTGTGAGGAACTACAAGTGTGAGGAATGTGGAGAAAGATTCATGGAGAAGGGTACCCTCACCACACACATCCTTATACACACTGGTGTGAGGAACTACAAGTGTGAGGAATGTGGAGAAAGATTCATGGAGAAGGGTACCCTCACCACACACATCCTTATACACACTGGTGTGAGGAACTACAAGTGTGAGGAATGTGGAGAAAGATTCATGGAGAAGGGTACCCTCACCACACACATCCTTACACACACTGGTGTGAGGAACTACAAGTGTGAGGAACTGTGGTTTTGGGTGCAAACCACAAAAAAGTGTCTTTTTAACTGAAACAGCGATAACAGCCAATAATTATTGCTGGTTAAGGTCTGGTTAAAGTGGTATATGTTCCACAAAGATCAGAATATGGTTAGTAGTAGTAAATTTAGAGCACAGGAAGAGGGATTGCTTGGCTGAGGGTCATTGAGTAAGGCATTGTTTTGAGTGTTTGAACCTGAGTAGGTCATTCTTGGTTCCTTTGCAAAATATTACCCTCACACATTACTTAATAACTAAATCAAACCGTTTATGATATCAATATAATGTGCAACTATTCCATCATACTGAAGGTTGCATTGTATAACACCTCAAAGAAGTGAAACGGAGTTTGTTTACTTACTCAGCTGATTGCGATGTTTACCTAAGTATGTCATTTAAATGCTCCATTTTCTTTTACAATCTTATTTTCTTTCTTTATTTATCACGGTAACTTAACGTATAGTATTTTCCATACTCAAATAAAAACTCAGAATAAAAACATTACGTTTCATTAGCTAACAGACATACACATTGTACGATTGAAATGAATAAAAAAAAAATGATTACAGGATTTATGTGACGATGTGACGTCATAGTAATGCATTCGTCTGTGAAGCGTCTGATTGGTCGGCGGAGGGAATGACGCACTCGTCTCTGAGGCGTCTCATTGGTCGCCGGAGGGTATGGTGTTGAGTCAGTATACAGAGTGTAAAAATGCGCCCCGGACTGAACCAGATCATTTGTCGCATCACGAAGCCTGTATGGCCGGGGACAAGAAAACACCCGCCCTGCCATCCGCCCGGTGGGGTAGTTTGTGCTGGGGGCGCAGCTCCTCTTTCAGTGGCAGATGCACATTAACTGAACACATTATTTATGAACGCTAGAGTTCATGTATGTTTTCACATTATCAGACAACTTTTACAGCATTCGTAAGATGCAAAATATATAAATGCTGGGTCTTTCTGAGTTCACTCTCGACTTCCGCCAGCGCTGGCCACACCCATCTCTTAGGGGAGTGGAGGAGCCAGTGTGGTCAGCGTGGCCATCATTGCACCGAAAGTAAAATTTATTAGTAATAAATGTCATGCCTTGAAGGAGCTAGTTGGGTGAGCATCAAAGTGGCCGCCCGTCAGTCATGCTGTAGGCCGCCTCCTCCCCCTCCCCAGCAAGCCCAGTCACCCCCTTAATGGCCGGCCTCAGCCCCACCAGCCACGCGTCCCCTACAATTTTGTATATAAATCACTCGTAGCGCTGGTGCCAGAACCGGTTGGGTTTCTTTATCTGTGTGCCCGTTTTCTGGCGTTGTAACGGCCCATCAGCAAGTATCCGCATGAAATCTGTGACGAGAATACCTCACATGACTTCTGTGATTCTGCGACGCCATACATGCCTGACATAAAGTGCAGGTAGCAAACTGTGGGTCATTTTCGGCATATAATCTCGTGGAGGCAAGACGTTAAACATAACGCCACAGAACTCTTCAGTGCTGCTGCTCCCGCCATCAACCCTCGGGACATCACCATCGAGGGGCCGCCCGGTGATTATGACGAAAAAGGCAAACACACGCAGACAGGCCGCCCTTGAATGTGGCATTGCTGGGTTATTGCCGCACCGGTGGCCTGGGGCAGCAGTCCTTCACCCACTTCTTCCGAACGCCGCATTACACGCAAAGAATGTCTTGGAATCAAATAATTGTCTTGATGTTAATTAGTTTTTTTCAGGAATTCATAAATAAGTAACAGCGAACATGATCTGATTTGTCGTAACTCAGTTGTGTTGGTCTACGGAAAAGAATATACAATGACTTCTTGGTGTGGTTACCTGGATGGCTGAAGGCTTCCTTGACATTTTTTTCTCAACAAAGGAAAGTTCCTAGTGTGCTAATCTCTTGTGAATTATGACAGCTATGCCTCTAAAAAACAAAAATATTAATGGATGTCAGGTTAGTTATTGACAAATAGGAACAGTTCAGTGCGGTGAGCGATGGTGCACCTCTGAAGGCCCTCACCTGTTCTCCTCACCAATCCTCTCACTGGTATCCACAGGGAGCCGCGAGGCCGCCTACACGTACGCGGTGACCAGCGCGGAGTCACCCACAGCGTCACGACCGCCTGCTCCCGTGGCAACATCTCCACCTTTGGCTGTGACGACCGCAGGCGAGGGCGGTACAGTTCTTCCGGTGGAAATGGGCGGCTGCAGCGCCGACATTAGGTGAGAGGTGCATGTTAAGAATGTCCTGTTTGAACTCTTCATTCTCCTGGACATATATATCACAGACTTACTGTCAATGCATGCCCCAATACAACATATATGAAAGATGATAAACGCGGGGCATTCAGAATGAAGCAAGCTTACGTGTGCATGTACACCAAACAGCGTACTTTCATACACAGGACACCCAAATACTGATATACCATGCCATGTGTGTTTGCCTGATGTTTTCTTCAAAATGGTGTTTTCTATGCCCTCTCTGGCCTCAATCCTCAGAAGGCTTATGGACCTGATGGAGTGCCTCCTATTGTCCTTAAAACTGTGCCTCCGTGCTGTCACCCTGCCTGGTCAAACTCTTTCGCCTCTGCCTGTCAACATCTACCTTTCCTTCTTGCTGGAAGTATGCCTTCATACAGCCTGTACCTAAGAAGGGTGACCGCTCCAATCCTCAAACTACCGTCCTATTGCTTTACTTTCTTGTCTATCTAAAGCTTTTGAATCAATCTTAACCGGAAGATTCAAAAGCGCCTTTCTTCTGACCTTCTATCTGATCGCCAGTATGGGTTCCGCAAGGGGCGTTCTACTGGTGATCTCCTAGCCTTCTTAACTGACTCTTGGTCATCCTCTCTTAGCCGTTTCGGTGAAACTTTTGCTATTGCGCTGGACATATCAAAAGCTTTTGATAGGGTCTGGCACAAATCTTTGCTTTCTAAACTACCCTCCTACGGTTTCTATCCTTCTCTCTGTACCTTTATCTCCAGTTTCCTTTCTGACCGTTCTATTTCTGCCGTGGTAGACGGTCACTGTTCTTCCCTAAATCTATTAACAGTGGTGTCCCACAGGGTTCTGTCCTATCTCCCACTCTTTTCTGTTGTTCATTGATGATCTTCTTTCCAAAACGAACTGTCCTATCCATTCCTACGCCGATGATTCCACTCTGCATTATTCAACTTCTTTTAATAGAAGACCCACCTTCAGGAACTTAACGACTCAAGGCTGGAGGCTGCAGAACGCTTAGCCTCAGACTTTACTATTATTTCCGATTGCGGCAAGAAGAACCTGGTGTCCTTCAACGCCTCAAAAACACAGTTTCTCCACCTATCCATTCGACACAATCCTCCAAACAACTATCCCATATTCTTTGACAACACCCAGCTATCACCTTCCTCAACACTAAACATCCTCGGTCTATCCTTAACTCAAAATCTCAACTGGAAACTTCATATCTCATCTCTTACTAAATCAGCTTCCTCGAGGCTGGGCGTTCTGTACCGTCTCCGCCAGTTCTTCTCCCCTGCACAGTTGCTGTCCATATACAGGGGCCTTGTCCGCCCTCGTATGGAGTATGCATCTCATGTGTGGGGGGGCTCCACTCACACAGCTCTTCTGGACAGAGTGGAGGCTAAGGCTCTTCGTCTCATCAGCTCTCCTCCTCATACTGATAGTCTTCTACCTCTTAAATTCCGCCGCAATGTTGCCTCTCTTTCTATCTTCTATCGATATTTCCACGCTGACTGCTCTTCTGAACTTGCTAACTGCATGCCTCCCCCCCTCCCGCTGCCCCGCTGCACTCGACTTTCTACTCATGCTCATCCCTATACTGTCCAAACTCCTTATGCAAGAGTTAACCAGCATCTTCACTCTTTCATCCCTCACGCTGGTAAACTCTGGAACAATCTTCCTTCATCTGTATTTCCTCCTGCCTACGACTTGAACTCTTTCAAGAGGAGGGTATCAGGACACCTCTCCTCCGGTATTTGATCTTCCTTTCGGCCACCTCTTTTGTTTCTTTTTTAGGAGCAGCGAGTAGCGGGCTTTTTTTTTTATTATTGTTTTATTTTTTTGTATGCCCTTGAGCTGCCTCCTTTGTTGTAAAAAAAAAAAGAAAAAAAAAAAAAAACACTCACAATAATGAGACAGATTCAACAAGTTACGCACGCAGCCCCATACTCATCGGCCCCTTGTTCCTTCCTCCTCCCGGCCGCCTGTAGGTTCGGGGTCAGGTTCGCGAAGAAGTTCCTGGACGCCCGCGAGGTGGAGGGGGGCGGCCGCGCCCTCATGAACCTGCACAACAACCGGGCGGGACGCAGGGTTAGTGTCCGGGCGGGACGCAGGGTTAGTGTCCGGGGCGCCGCCTCCACAAGGCAGCGGCGGCTCCGTGCATGCTCACCAGAAACTGTTCTTGCTTAGAAAATTTGCATATTGTTGCCCTACTTGTCCCTGCTCCCACTATTCTCCAATTTTTTCCTTTGCACATGCGGCTGTTAGAAGTGTAATAATTGTTACTAAAGGTACTTTAGTTATCTCTCTTCTAGCACTATTTTCTTAATACTTTTCCTTTTGAGCATATTAATATTGGTGCTAAGAATAATATGCGCATCCGTGGAGCAGTGGTCAGCGCGCCTGGCTACGAATCCACGGGCCTGGATTCGAATCCTGGCCCGGGCAGTCGGCGTGCAGTTCACCCAGCTGTTCATCCTCCCTTCCGGGCTGGTCGATAAATTGGTACCTGGGGAAACCTGGGGAAGGTAAACTGTGGCAATCCCGGATATCACATTGGCCCGTGTCCCGGGGTATTGGGTTCTTACTTAACACAGACTCAAAAGGCCAAAGGTACAGAGATGAGCACCGCAGCCACGCGCAGCTATAGCGTATGCACAAGCTTATGAATAGAACGATTGTATAGCTACCTTGCATCCTAATGGCTGCTCTATCAGTATAACAAGAGTAGCAGAAGCAAGGACAGCAGCGACAGCAGAACCATCACCGCCATCACCACCGCCTAACACCTGCT
>NW_026112190.1:0-62500 GCF_024679095.1 Eriocheir sinensis | reverse complement strand
ACTTTCACTGCTCCTCTTCATCATCAGGGCCAGGTGGCTGTGACCTGCTGTGCTGCGGCCGCGGGTACAACACTCACCAGTACACACGCACATGGCACTGCAACTGCAAGTTTCACTGGTGTTGTTACGTGCAGTGCCACACCTGCATGGAGGACACCGAGGAGAACAACTGCAAGTGACCGTCCGTAGCGGGAGGCGGCGAGGCTGTGCTCTCCCGGCAGAGATTCTTCATTGGAGGGCGCGAGGGACATAGTTTCGTTCAGCATCGACAAGGTTCTTCAGTAACTGCGAGACATCTCTGAGCGGTGACGTCGTACAAACACTCTGTAATGGATGGCATTGCCTGAAACGCTGTGCTAGGTGGCCCGCGTGTTTACAACATGGACGCCACCACCAATGCTCTCTTCTCCCCTGATGCGCAGACACGAACAAAGGTGATAGGCTTTCTGCACCATCAGTGGGTGTCCAGCTAAGGATCCACACCAGCCAACCCTCAACAAGAACGACTGCCTTGTACCTCCCTATGTGATCTGCACGGGTCTGTGTTTTTGTCAGATGACATTAGGTGCTGGTGTCTCCTCTGACCTGGCAGCGAAGCTGCCGAAGCATAAACCAACACACGCCCTCCATGTAGCGGCGGCCAACACAACGCTTACTCCTGAGGCAGCTGTTGATGGAACACCAGTTGCAAGTAGTCTGACTAACACTTTTACGAGCTATATAAACAATTTGGATATTCGTAATCAGTGATCTGTCTTGAGATTTATCAAGTGCTGTGAGAATATTTGCATATCAACGCTTTGCCGTGACGGAGCCTAAACAGTCTCTGCACAAACTGCAAGGCAGAAAGAAGAGCTTTTACATATGTTTTTTACAATATTTACATGAAAATGGTATATCTAGATCTTTTATTAATACTCTTGTGATATCCCTTTGTGACTCCCTTAGATAACGTCTTTTGCTGTCACCACGAGTGACCGCCGGTGGAGCGACATTTCTGACAGACCGACTAATATATTCTAAACACATCCCGACTTTAGAAACACATCTACTGCCCTGTGTGTGTGTGTGTGTGTGTGTGTGTGTGTGTGTGTGTGTGTGTGTGTGTGTGTGTGTCCGTCCGTCCGACTGCTGCAATATTTCCATGGTCCTCGTCATTTCAGGGATGAAGTGAGATCTTTGCTATATTTGGAATTTTATTATATGACAAATACATACATTCATTGTTTCGATATGTCATACAAAAGGCTGATATTCGGCAAACAACTGTATTTACACTTAGATGTGGCCTCATAATTGCGTCACAAACCACAGGTTGCAGCTTCACGGGCATGACGGACGGGGCAACCAGTTTTCTACGACTGTTATTTTTCCTCTGGCGAGCTGAGATAACTTGGAAACTACAAACCTTGCTGTGATGCCCATAACACACACGAGCGTGCTACATGTAAGCTGTCCTCATTGAAGTTTATATAAATATATATATATATATATATATATATATATATATATATATATATATATATATATATATATATATATATATATATATATATATATATATATATATATATATATATATGATATATATATATATATATATATATATATATATATATATATATATATATATATATATATATATATATATATATATATATATATATATATATATATATATATATATATATATATATATATATAATGCACTTGTAATAAAGCTGTGATCGGTGCCTTCGTGGTGAATGTGTTAAAATGCTTGACTACTAATCTGAGTGCCTGGGTTCGAATCCCGGCCCAAGTAATCGGCGCCCAGCCCAGCCTGCTGTTTGCCCTCCTTTTCTGGCTGGTCGACAAATGAGTACTTACCTGGAGAAACCTGGAGAAGGTAAACTGTGGTTTATATATATACCACAAGCCCAGAAGCCAATGAGGAGATGAGCACCGCGGCCAGGCTCAGCTGTAGCGTATACTCCCTTGAATCTCCTAGTGTCTACCTACCTAACTACCTAACTAACTTCTAGTAATTAACCATCTAACGATCTAACAAACTAACTATTGAACTATCTATTAAACTAACCATTTAACTATAATTATAAGTAACTATACTCGCCGCACAATTAAGAGGCGGAATGGGGGCCCCTCACCCTCCCCTCAGGGCGCATGGATATGACTGTGTGTGTGTGTGTGTGCGTGTGCGTGCTTGGAGGCGCCCTGAGATGATGTTATTTTGCCAATTACGGATAGTTCTCTCTCTCTCTCTCTCTCTCTCTCTCTCTCTCTCTCTCTCTCTCTCTCTCTCTCTCTCTCTCTCTCTCTCTCTCTCTCTCTCTCTCTCTCTCTCTCTTATACTCATAGCTATCAGGTGCTCCTTGCCGCTTACTCAATAATTCTGGGATCGTCTGAACACACAGGAGGGCATTTTTATGTACGAGTATGTGTATGGGAGGGGAGGACCTAAGATGGGCATTAAAGTTAAAAATAGAAACAGCTTGCTAATTTTCTTTATGGGTTCAACTAACACTTTCGAATCGGTGCTCGACCCAGGCCTGGAGCACCGCTTCACGAGGAAGTAAATCTTCATTACCGACGAGACGAGCGGCGAGGCGGCACCGCGGGTCCAGGCGGGGCGGCGGCTCCTCCGACACCCGCGTCATGCCCTTCAGCTTCCAGCAGGTGAGTCCCGAGCAGGTTTTTTCATTATGAAGCATCCTGTGCAGTCACCGTGACAGTCACGCAGTACTTGATCTTTGTTGATAGAATATTCAATGCTAATCGAGTTCAGGTGGACGCTAATATGTTTGAATAATTATATTTTTATTTAGATGTTTTTGATAAGATTTGACAATGTTAGCACAGATTGAAAAAGTACGCATGACTAAGATTCAAGTGTCCGAATTTTTAAGCTTTTCTACACGTGTCATTCTCAATCAGGCTTGTTTGGCGTGCGTGGCACACACACACACACACACACACACACACACACACACAGACAGTCTATATATGACGTTATGTTGTCATGGCAACTGTTCCAACCAAATACCTAACAAGCCAACAGTAATGAATGTTGACTATTCAATCAGTAAATCAGCGGAACGAGGCACGCCGGATGGTGTTATTAACCGTTAAATAATATGAATGAATCCAGTAGTTTACTTAATAGGTAGTCTATATGTTAATAAGAAAACATCACGCTTCACGCTGACAAGCCTTATTCTCGAAAATATCTTATCCGTTCACTATAGCTCGACTTTAATATTTGAACTTTGTATATTAGGATATTTGTCAATCTCTTTCTTGGCACAATGTTAATAGATTAACATTCTAATGATCGTCAGACGGGAACATCCTCCATTCAGTCCTTACCCCCCCCCCCCCCTTACACACACACACCGGTACAAGGGCGATAAGGAAGGAACCTCGCAGAGGCCTAATTTCCATATTCAAGCAGCCTTTGTTTCCTCTTCTGAACACACACTGAGAGATCCAGTACGATCATTTGCTGTGTTGTGGCACCTCTCCAGGCGACTGAGAGCCTAATAACAACACCCAGACAAGTCACTACGCGAGATGCCGTGCGGCGAACGGGAAACTGAACCGGTGGTTGAAGCTTCGGTTCGTGGGTAGTTGCTAGATGTCTGGTAATCAAGAATTCTAGAAGGCTCTACATCCAAACATGGGGACTATGTAGTATCCTTGCAGTTAACAGACCACAGTCTTGCAGATGCACTGGCGAGGTAATGTGCCTGGCCTTGCGTTAAACTGTAGTCCTCCCTCCCGGCCCATCATAATTTGCTGACCGCATGGGTGAGTGGCACCTCTTCCATCATTTTGCTGCCGATATGTGCTCAAAAATAAAGCAAAAAACACCACAACGAGACTTAATTAATTAGGGATGCAGACATATGGGTGAGTTTAAGACATTCCCTGGACACTAACAGACAGTCGTGTCCCGTACATCGATGTGTGTGTGTGTGTGTGTGTGTGTGTGTGAGACTGGTGACTGTAGCTCAGCGGTGCGTCAGTGAACGGTTTATATCAAGGGTAGGCAAGCCTCCTTGGCTCAGATGTCGGGGTGCAGCGGGCGAGGCCCCAGTGAGTCGATTTGTTGCCACGCTGTTACCCTTTCCTTGTCAGTATATTTTATTTCCTGAATATGCTTTTCATTTATAAATGGTGTGTGAAAAATCCATAAAGAAAACCTTTCTAGAATAAATGTTTTTTATACAATAACACAGCCTGGAAGGATTGTCTAGCATATAGGCTATTCCTTTTCTCCACATAGGTATATCACACAGGTATATACTTTTTTATATACCCCCAGCAGACGAGCGGCTGAACAGACACTCCCGGGATGTCTGAACGACAGCCAGGCTGGACTGAATGATCCAGCAGTTGCTGCAGGTTAGTGATTGTCACTGCTTAACACACACACACACACACACACTTAACACAAACGTATGGAAGTGGATTTTCTATAGGTAGGTAGACTGATAAAGAGGTAGACCTAACCAGGTGAAAATATTAATATATAAATCTAATTACACAAAGAATAAGATTTTTACCCTAGTATATATTTTGCTTATTGTTCATTATCTTCATTTGCATGAAATGCTGAGCAGCCATTATGAAGGTGTATCGAGGGAGGGAGATAGTTAATTAGTCATTGCCCTGGGTTATCAGTGATCCTGATCATGGGCTGCATTTCGTTCGTATGAATAGGCCAGCTGGGTCGTGTGTCTAGGCAGGGACATTTTGGAACAGTGGAATCTTTACTGCGACACGGACCAAAGTTAGCATCGCGATTGCTGTTTACCTGTTTGGGTCTTGGCATATGACATATTGACATGCACTGCTGGCCTTCTATCCCGTACAATGCATGCTTATTCCCAGAGGATAGTAACTAATGGTTAGGTACTTGTTGCCAGGGACCGACACTTGAGTGGCAATCCGGGGGTCAGGACTCAGGAGTGGGCTGGACAGGTCAAATTTGGCACAGTTGCACCATAAGTTAATTGGCTCGAATTTTGAACACGACAATGTTATCAAATTTATTAGTGTGGTGACGCAACCTTAATAATTGTTCACAACACCATAGATGTGCCTAGCCTGGGCCATCCCGTCTGATCATCTATAATTATATGGGCCATTAAGTATTAGACGGACCAGTCAGAGGGCAATAACTAATAATATTTGACTCCTTAACTTTTGCAAATGGTAACTTAAAAACAATATGTTGCAGTTTGTCATAGTTCCCAAACAAGGGCCTTTTGAGTGTATTTTTGTTAGTGAAACAAAAGCAATATGTTGCAGTTTGTCATAGTTCCCAAACAAGGGCCTTTTGAGTGTATTTTTGTTAGTGAAACTATTATAAATACAAGTATTGCTGCATGTCACTCCTGGTGACTGTATTCCTAGTAATACTGACGGCATACAGGCTTTGAAGGAGGGTCATTAGTTTTCTTCATATTTATCTTCAGACCTGAATATTTTCAAACTGTGTAATCTCCTTGATATTTTTTTTTTTCAATTCAGTAAGACTATAGCAACAGTAGTTGTGGAGGAACAACACAGAACCTGATGATTGGTTAGAGAATGAATATGATGAAAACCAGAGTTTACCTTCCCCAGGTTTCCATTTATCAAGCATCCTGAAAGGGAGGATGAACAGCTAGGTGGGCTGAGTTTTTAACACAGGCACACACATTCAGGAGACCGTGGGAAGTAGACTTTGGGTAACCCGCATGGTACACAGCCTTTATGTGAATGTGTTCCTGCCCACCAACATTTATTCAGGCTTTGGGAATTCTGATTCTGAAAGCATTTTGTATATACTTGAGCTACTTTATTAAACTCAAGTATAGGAATTTCTGAACTAATTATAAGGTCTTTTCAAAGGCTTCTCATCATGATTTACTCCTACACATTTCGTTTTCCTTATTTACTTATCTACAGTTACACTGGGACTTTCCAAATACAGCAAAACATACTCGCCACCTTCCTCTTGGCCACCCTGACTGTTGTACAATTCCATGTAGGTAAATTCTTTACGTACGTAACTACCTCTTCCATATTATTTGTGACATTCACAAGAGCAAACAACTGGTATCTGCCAATGCCCAGTCTACTGGTTGTGTTCATGTTTCTGCTGTTCTTCCAGCTTGTCCATGTTAAATTTAGATTAGATATCAAACAATTTTAAGCTCAGTTATCCCAGCTCTGTCATCTACGTAGTTTTTTTCCTAATCTTTGTACTCCATCAGGTTTTCTGTTTCATTTGTTTACTGCCACTGATCATGGGTACTTTCCCAGGAACATCAGTCAGTTTGCCATTTGCTTTTCTTATATTTCCTCCAATCACATTAATTAGAAATTCTGATTATACAAATTGATTTAATAAGCCATTTCCCTGAGCATAGGGATAGTGGAGTGTTGCTACTTATGTGACAAAAATTGGTAAGGAATATATGAGTAGGTCTAAGATTAACAAAAAAAAAAGGTCAGTGGCTCTGGAGAAGAACTGGAACAATTATAAAATAAAACAAGATTAATTATCCCATCAGTATATTAATGAATAACAAATGCATTAGTAAAACCTTTGTAACAATTAAATTAAAGCAGGGGTCGGCAGCCTTTTGAACATAGAGTGCCAAGTCTAATTAATGCCTTTTCTTTTACTACCTTGCGTGCCAGGTGTTATTTTTTCCCACATTATAAAGCGTATGTCCTATGGAAATTGAGATCATAATCATAGACATAGACTCATAGAGTATGTAGTGACCATTATAACTAAAGTAAAGTGTATTTTCCTGCACATGTATAACATAGATGCTACCTTTTTGTAGCAATTAGCATTCCTTGTAACTAAAAATATATTATTTTTATTTTATTTTAAATTTATACTCACAATATTAATGCGATCCTTGCCCTTGCTTCCCTTTGGCCAAAGTTGAAATTTCAGGTGAGTATCTGGACACCTTGAGCTTCACACAACCGTCAGAATGATCCGTTGTAAGCTTGCTGCGATGGGGGTTGAGGATGTGCCTCATGTGTAAAAATATCTGCTCACATTGATATGTAGATCCAAATGCTCATAGCAATGCAAAAGCTACCTTCTTCATGCAATTTAATTTATCAGGCAGTGAGGTCCAGGAACTTAATATGGAGGCTGCATGATCATTCATACTAGTTTCCAATATTTCTCGAAGATCTTTAAATTTAGCTGACCACAATTATGAGGCCTGAAGGTCAGTCAACTGCATTTCCAACTCCTCAGTTTCCATCCACTCAAAGAGAGACTCGTCCAACTCACTGTCTTTAAAGGTGTCTGGTCTGATTAAAAACGAAAACACTGGGCCAGTGTGTTGGAAATCTTGAAATCTGATTGAGGACTCCGACTTTAATTCTTGTATGTACACCTGAAGATCCGTAGTGTTGACAGGATGAATTGCAGACAAGCTCTTCAAGTTTTTGAAGTAACGGAAAGAACCAGTTTTGATATCTGATGAGTAAACTGCAAGCCTTGCAACAAATGCCTTCCAAATATCATACAAATCCATCACTGTTTTTCCTGCACCTTGCAAGATAAGATTGAGGTCATTTAGATGTTTGGTGATGTCTGAGAGAAACATAAGTTTCACAGTCCAGTCTCTGTCCTCCAGCTCAGGATAGTCTTGGCCTTTTTCTGATAAAAAAAAATCTTCATTTCATCAAAGCATTCCACAAACCTCTCCAATACCTTCCCACAGCTTAACCACCTAACACTGCTGTGCAAGGGTATATCTTTGTAAGCACTGTCCGCCTCTTCAAGGAAAGCTTGAAACTGCCTGTGCGTAAGAGAAGAGTGTGCAACAAGAAAATTCACTACTGTTGTAACAGTAGCCATCACTTTGTTGAGATCCGAGCTCCAGATCTTGGCACATAAATTTTCTTGATGAATTATGCAGTGCAATTTCAGAATGGGGTGTCCAATTTTATCCTCAACCATCTTAGTAAAACCCTTGTTTTTTCCTACCATGGCAGGGGCACCATCCGTTGTAACTGCAAAAATCTTTCTTATGTCAACCCCTCTGTCCTCAAAATGATCAGTGAATGTCTTCAGTATGTCCTCTCCTTGGTAGTGCCACACATAGGTTTAAGACAGCACAGCTCCTCGTGTATCTCTGTGTCACTATACCTGGCAAAAACAGCCAAGCGGGGAATGTCATTTATATCCACGCTTTCATCCAGGGCCACACTGAACACAGGTGTAGTTGTTAAAGCAACAGTTTGTTGCTCACTTACATTAGCAGCCATTTCAGAAATACGTCTCTCCACGGTCCTAGCTGAGAGTCATGTCTTTTATCCTTGAGATGATCATGTGTTTGTTTGATATGCCATCAAATAACACCTCAGAGCACTCTAGGAAAGCTGCTTTTATAAAATCTCCATCAGTAAAAGGCTTTCCATGCTTGGAAATACACAGAGCTTGTTTGTAACTGGCCTCAGTTGCATTGTTTTTGTTAGCACTTAAACACATTACTTTGTTTCTCATAGCGCGATACTGCTTTCTTAATCGCTGCAGCCTTGTCTGTACTGTCCTTGAAAGTCTTCTCGTGTCTTGTTTCAAAGTGTCTTTTAACACTCGATGTGCGGCACACGACATTCTCGCAGCAGAGAGCACACACAGCACGATCATTCTGCTGAATAAATCCAAAGTCATTTGTCCATGATGACTGAAATGATCGGACATCAAGCTTGACTTTTTTCGCAGTAGCCATGGCGACAGTAACTAGAGTGTCACTCACGGCGGCTAAATAGTTACTGAAGCAGAAATAGCAACGTTGCCGCTGCGTGACTGATGCGTCAGCAGCGGCAACGTGTCTCATACTCGTTTACATCTCGTTGTACTCACGTATTCCTCATCGCGGGTACGAAACATTTTCGTTTTAATTCAATGTATCATAGGAAAAAATGATTTAAAATCG
This sequence comes from Eriocheir sinensis, assembly GCF_024679095.1. Lineage (NCBI taxonomy): Eukaryota > Metazoa > Arthropoda > Malacostraca > Decapoda > Varunidae > Eriocheir > Eriocheir sinensis. Next base: position 53,534 of record NW_026112190.1, on the reverse strand, counting down.
TTCGAAAACTTAAACTGTGATAAAAGTAAGGATGTACTATCTCTCTCTCTCTCTCTCTCTCTCTCTCTCTCTCTCTCTCTCTCTCTCTCTCTCTCTCTCTCATTATTCTGTTTTTTAGCTTTTTCTTTGCTTCTTCGAATCACGTGGCGTGCCATAGGCAAGCACTCTGCGTGCCAAGTCTGGCACGCGTGCCAAAGGTTGCCGACCCCTGGTAGCCTCTTCACATTGTTTAGGTTCTGTAATATAAAAAGGAGACTATCCCCGTGGACTGTATCCACTCAGCGTGTGACGAGCTGCGGCGTAGGGGACGTGATGGACTGCGCCTCCACTTACGTGTGTTGTTATTCCAGTCTGGACGTGCTATTCATAACATTTCCGATGCTCAATAGAGTAAACCGAGCACACGGAGGCATAAACACTATGAAATGTATGTCCTTTATATGCTTCACAGAGCACGCCTACTCCTCATGCGTATTAACCTGTTTCATATCTACATGTTGCTGCAGAGATGAATGAATACATGAATGAATGTGCTAACCAAATCCAGTTTTAACTTGTTTTATAGTTACGTTTCATATACGCACGTTGTTAGACAGAAAGAAAGGGAAGTCTCACTCCACTGTTCTCCAGCACTCTGTGCTCCTTCTTGCATAATGTCATTGTGTGTCCTCTGAAGTTGTTTGCACTTCACTTTTGTACATTGCGCGTGCTGGCAGAACTGTGAGTGAAGATGTGCCGGTCTGCTGGATGTTACCACTTCACTTTTGTATATTGCGCGTGCTGGCAGAACTGTGAGTGAAGATGTGCCGGTCTGCTGGATGTTTGCACTTCACTTTTGTATATTGCGCGTGCTGGCAGAACTGTGAGTGAAGATGTGCCGGTCTGCTGGATGTTACCACTTCACTTTTGTATATTGCGCGTGCTGGCAGAACTGTGAGTGAAGATGTGCCGGTCTGCAGGATGTTACCACTTCACTTTTGTATATTGCGCGTGCTGGCAGAACTGTGAGTGAAGATGTGCCGGTCTGCTGGATGTTTGCACTTCACTTTTGTATATTGCGCGTGCTGGCAGAACTGTGAGTGAAGATGTGCCGGTCTGCTGGATGTTACCACTTCACTTTTGTATATTGCGCGTGCTGGCAGAACTGTGAGTGAAGATGTGCCGGTCTGCTGGATGTTACCACTTCACTTTTGTATATTGCGCGTGCTGGCAGAACTCAGAGTGACGATGTGCCGGTCTGCTGGATGTTACCACTTCACTTTTGTATATTGCGCGTGCTGGCAGAACTGTGAGTGAAGATGTGCCGGTCTGCTGGATGTTACCACTTCACTTTTGTATATTGCGCGTGCTGGCAGAACTGGAGACGTGCCGGTCTGCTGGACGTTTGTTTTTGTATAGTATATATGAGCGGTGATGTGTGGGATATGTGGAAGCACTCCAGCTATTGTAGTTTCGTTGATGTGGCAACGCCCCCGCGAGGAACATGATAAGAGACGGGTGATCATAGCGGCGGCGAGTGCACGATGGTTCGGGGAGAGGCGAGGCTGAGCCTTTTTGGGCGAGTGCAGAGTGCAGACGCTGCTGTGTTCCCGAGGAGTGCGAGACTGAGACTGTTCAGACGCTGCGGTGTTCCCGAGGAGTGCGAGACTGAGACTGTTTGGGCCAGCACAGAGGAGCGATGCAGAGTGTGTTGGAAGGAGGATACCGAGGACACGAGATGCCAGGGCGGAGAGGAGGAGGAGCTTCGTGGACGCAACAGAGGAGCTACGCCACGCACTCCGGGCGGCACTCTGCAGCGGTGAGCGTGGGAAGCCTCCAGGGCCACTCTGGCATCACACTCCTCGCCGCTCCGCCCTCTGCTGCCCCTGAAGGCGTGCTCCAGGGCCAGGAAGGCGTGGGCAAAGGAGGGAGCCCTTGACGTGGCCCTAATTAGAGGAAGCCTCCAGGACCACGCTGGCCCATGCTCCTCGCCCCTTCGCCTTCTGTTGGCCTGAAGGGGTGGGCAAAGGAGGGAGCCCTTGACGTGGCCCTAATTAGAGGAAGCCTCCAGGACCACGCTGGCCCATGCTCCTTGCCCCTTCGCCTTCTGTTGGCCTGAAGGCGTGGGCAAAGGACGGAGTCCTTGATGTGGCCCTAAGGGCGGCTGCCTCACGCCCCTTACTGCTCGCCGCCGCTGCCGCCCTGCCGCTAATCCTCGCGGCCAATGGGTGACCACCAGATGGCCGTTGCCATGATTGCCGCGGAGCCCAACATGAGCAGGGCGGGGCGGGCGTAATGCCACGCCACCCCCAGCCTCTCCAGGAAGCCGCCACCCGCCTTCCCCGGGCTTCCGGCAGGCCCCCGCCCGGCGCCCTGCTCGGCGCCCTGCTCGGCGTCCTCCTCCAAAGTCTCCCAGCCACTGCCATCCGAGGACTCGCCACTTTCCTCCTCCTCGTCCGCTCCTTCAGTGTCCGCCTCCCAGCCACTGTCGTCGTCGGCTGTGTCTCCGTCAGCCTCGTCACTCTTTTCTTCAGTATCCTCGTGTTTACCTTCATCGCGCGCCTCCCAGCGACTCTCGTCGTCGGCCGTGTCTCCGTCAGCCTCGTAGCTCTTTTCTTCAGTCTCCTTGTGCTTTCCTTCATCGCGCGCCTCCCAGCGACTCTCCTCATCGCTGTCTTTATTCTGTTCGGCATTGCCAGGGTCTTGGGCGCCCGGTTCCAGCCCTGGGTCAATATACATCCTGTATCGTTGCCGCTTGGGTGGGGCAGCGGGCTTGATAACGTCAAACGGCCACACTGCTGTCGCCTCCTGCAGTGGCCGGTGCGCCTTCAGCAGGGTGACCTTCTCCCTGTCGACGTGCAGAGAAAAACTCATGTTTGAGCTGCTCTGCTTCAGCTGCCTCATGAAGGTGTTGGGCTCCAATTTGGCCACGCGCTTCTCACCGCTGAGCAGCGCCAGGGTGACCCTGACCTGTGCGCCGCCCTTGGCGCTGGTCCTGACAAGCTGCGCCAGGTCCAGGAAGGAGTAGGTGACGACGGGGCGCACCACGCGGTCTACGTAGGTGAACCTGGCCACCTTCTTCGTCTCCTTGAAGCGCCACCCCACCCAGCCCCAGCGCCGCCGCACCACGCTCACCGAGACGCTGTGGGTGTCGGGCAGGGCCACCGAGCAAACGCCCTGCATCCCGTTCCAGAGCTCGGGGCCCCAGAGTGGCTCGCTGCGACGCTTCCTGGGGATCATTGTCGGCAATGTTTTATTAATTCAGAGAAAAAATGACGCGGCAGCGACCAGGCCAGAGACGGCTGGTGGCGGCGCCCTTGTCTTCAGCCCCCCTATCCCCCCCTCCCCCCCCCGCTACTGACAAGGCTGTTGCCCGAACTGTGTGTGTGTGTGTGTGTGTGTGTGTGTGTGTGTGTGTGTGTGTGTGTGTGTGTGTGACGTCTGATCTGTTTATCTATCTATCTAGATTTCGTGATGTATATGTTTATGGAACTTAATGGGTTACTCTCTCTCTCTCTCTCTCTCTCTCTCTCTCTCTCTCTCTCTCTCTCTCTCTCTCTCTCTCTCTCTCTCTCTCTCTCTCTCTCTGGACGAAGAAGAGAACTAAGAAAAAGAGCATTAAGTAAATGAAGACAGAAAAAGTCACCAATTAAAGCAAAGCAAACTCGTAACTCAAACACGCAATGTATTATAAGAAAAAAGAAACTCATTAATAATGTAAATAATGCATCAACGCCGTACGTCATTTTTCACGAGACAGTAAAGTAAAATTTGGAGCACGCCAGGATTCGAACCCGTGCTCGCAGATCCGGAGTCACGGGGTAGTAGTAGTAGTAGTAGTCGGTCGGTCGGGAGTTTTGCCTTTGTAACGGCACTCCCTGATGTGTCTACTGTCTGGGTCTATTGTTTTTCTTTTTCTTTCATTCTTTTTTCTCTTATTGTCCAAAACTTGTGTACTGTTGTTTTCGTTTGTTCGGTGTGTTCATTTTCAAATAAAAATTTTCCAATGGTGTCGTCCTCTTCTTCCTCGTAAGGCTGTTGCAGCCTCACGCACTTTATTCTTTCCTCTGCACAGGCCGGGCACCAGAGCAGGAAGTGTCGCAGGTCTTCGTGTTCAGCTTCACACATGTCACACTTGGTTTCCTCTTGCCGGTGTCTGTTTCTGTCTTTTAGTTGCATGTTGTTTGTCCTGCATCTGAATAGCACTTCTGAGGCTTGGTTGTTGGTGTATACCTCCTCTTGTCCTCCCAACTCCTGTCTCCATTTTCTATATATCTTAAGGCTTGCTTTCTCATTCATTTGCCTCTTCCACTCTCTTGTATCCACCTCTCTCATTCTCTGCTTTATACTCTCCTTTGTCTCATTCCTCACACTCACACTCAGTCCCTCTGTTGCTCTCAGTTCATTCAACAAATCTTTCACCCACCTACTTTGTCTCTTCTCTATCATCTCCTCTCCCACCCTTCTCACCAAATCGTTTCCTTCCATAAGAACATACCTTAAGCACTTCCACTGTCCCTCCCTTATCCTGTTTTTAACACTGGAGCTTCCTATCTCCCCCCTGAGTGCTGCTTCCTGTGCATACATTGGTGCCCTCAAAATCTTCCTGTACACCCCATTCTCTGTCCTCTGCAACTTTTTTATGTCTGTCTTTGTGATGTTTATTATATTTACCCCATACAGGATGGATGGCAGTGCAACATTTTTCCAATAAGTCTTTCCTATTAGCATTCTTGAACAGCTTTTTTCAATTACATTGTATGTCATATTTGCTAGCCTTCTCGCTTTCCTGAACATTTCTTCCTTTTGCATTTGAAAATAGTTCCTCTTGTCATTGACTATTATTCCTAAATATTTAATTCTATCCCCAACACTAATGCCCCCTATATTTTCTGGTTTGTTTTCCATATTAAAAATGATAATATTGCTTTTCTGCTTATTTACTTCTAGTCCATATTCTTTAGCTATAGTCTCCATCTTCTCTATCACCTGTACTGCTTCCCCTACACTATTTGCCAAAAGCATGCCATCATCTGCAAAGAAGAGTGAGGTAATCCTGAACGCCTCATCTTTGTGCCCACATTCTGGCTCCCCTAGCTCCTGAATTATTTTAAAAGTAATCATCTTAAGCAGTGTAGTTGAGGCAGTACATCCCTGTCCAATCCCACTGGTCACTTCTGTTTCTATCTCCTCCTCTTCTTTATCGTACTATAAGACATTTCGCCGCCCAAGAACACATATTTGACAAGGCTTTCGTAGGAGTTTGGGTCATTTCTTTTTTTAATTCTGATTTTCGTATGTGTATTTTTACATTACTGATACAATTTTATGCTCGTGTGATGCAGAATTTTCTCAGGAAGATGATGGTGGTCTCAGTTTTTCTTGAACATGAATGTTGGGGTCAGGAAACAGGGTGGCGGTGAGGTGTGTGAGGCCGTCGGTTTTGGATGAACTGCGCACACCCACGGACCCAGGCCGGCTGCTCTCATATCATTATATATTCTCTTGTAGTTTTGAACAGAAAAAAAAGAGCACCATCGTCATCCTCTCTTTATTTTCCATTTGGTGTATGTTCATTTTATGTGTCTTTGACTTTGAACTTTAAGGTTTCAACTTCAGAGACAGTACTTATGTTGTGTGGACTCCCATTAACTGAACTAATTATAAAAAAAATAAAAATCCAGAACCTCAGAATATAGCTGGATATCGTAGACCTTAAACACACATTAAATACAAAGGTAAATTGTGACCTGACACCAAACAAACCATCAGAATTCTTGGCACCGGTCTTGGAAACGTTTAAAATGGCGTACAGAATTAATCCTCAAATTTTGATACCTTTGTCCAGTAGGTCTCCACCAAATCCTCTACAGCCCCTACTACTTGGTCTCCTCCCTTCTTTGTTTTCCACCTGGTTTTCGTTACGGTACGCTGGATATCGTAGACCTTAATCACCTCAATTTTGTCCATCTCAATTCAGCAATCTTTTAGCCCCGCACCTCATTGACTTGCCTAACAAATCAGAGCACTGATTGTACGTACGCGCTGGACACTTCCATTCACTCCCGTCGCAACAAATGTCATTCTTAAAACGACTTGATCATTTTCGCAACTCTTTAAACTGATTGACTGACTAACTGACGATGTGGGTAAGTGAATGAGACAAGGAAGAGGAGGCGAGGATGGAGAAAAATGAGAACGAGAACAAGGAAAGTGAAAAATGATAGCAGAGAGAGAGAGAGAGAGAGAGAGAGAGAGAGAGAGAGAGAGAGAGAGAGAGAGAGAGAGAGAGAGAGAGAGAGAGAGAGAGAGATAGAGACAGACAGACATACAGAGAGACAGAGACAGAGGTAGAGAAAAAATTAAAGACAAATACATATATGCAGACAGAGACATAGACACAGACACACACACACAGAGAGAGAGAGAGAGAACCATACTAATATTTAGCGAGAGGCTAAACCCTGGCCATGCTGAGATTAGGCTGAAACTAAGCTCCTTAGAATATTATTGCTCAGTGCATAAACGTTGATAGGAATGGAGGAGGAGGAGGGTGGGAGGAGGAGGAGTGTTGGGACCCAGAATATGGACAAACAGAAGACGACCATAGCAGCACAGTTAATTAATAGTGACCCCAATCAGAGGCAAATACCGAGTGGAGATATGGAAACAAGAATTGTAAATATGATAGGAGAGGGAAGGAAAGCAATTAGTCAGATATACAAAGTTGTAAACATCTGATAAGCACTAACACTACTGAGAGGTTATGGAAAATACCCAGACCCACATACAGAAAACAGATACCCAGTAGGCGTGGTCAGGAAGTGTGGATAACCATTCAAGAGGACTCTAACATGTCACGTGCGGTGTGACGGAATGCTATAAGCGAATAACTGAAAAGAGAAGTCACTGTGGGAGTGTCTTAAGAGTGAAATCACAAATAGTAGGAGAAGTAAACAATATAACATAATGAGCGAGCCAATGGTTGTTGACAGGAAGTATTGGCTACTGGTTATGTAGAAAATGAAGGCGTGTCAAAGATGTAGTTCCGCCTCAAGCAAGGAAAAATGTGACCTAGACAACAGTGATATGGGCAGACCGAGCCTTGCACTCGCTTCAAGCAGACTTGCTACTCACTCAGCTGAGAATGGCTGTTGTGATCTTAATCGTGAGTAGAAATTCGAGAATCTAAGGGAAACCGATTGTTTTGTCCTGGAGATTATAATGTAGGAGATGTGTTGTAGGATTGTGAGTGGGACAGGATTGTGATTATTTGTTTGCGATGTAAAGCAAAGATAGAAAGCACTGGGTGTGGTATAATTTGGTGCCTCCGTGAAATTGTAGTAGATTATACTATAGGAATGTGTTATCAGGATGTGAGGAGAGTATTTAAATATTGTGATGTAAGCAGAGAGAAACAAACCACTGCTTGTGGAATGACGAGTGTTATTATTATTGGCAACAACTGAGCACAAATTGTAGTATTATGTTTAAGACATGTCGTTTGTCATATGTTGTATCCATTGCTGAATATGCCAGCGTTATGATCGTCTGAACATAGAATATTGCGTAAGGCAATTACTTTCATTTAATTTTAAATAAATGTATATTTTATTTTTCCCTTGTTTATCCCCGAACACCAGTCTCCAATAACAACTTAAGCCGGATCACGCTACCAGGGATACGAGACGGTGAGATCATTTATGGAGTAATTAATGAGTGATAAAAGAGTTGTTTTAATACAAGCTAATGTAAATTAAATAAAAAAGTAAAAATTAAAATACAAGAAAAGAAGGGTCCAAAACTGGCGGCAGCGGTATAGGGATAAACAGGGACATGTGCTTACAATGCTTTTGTTTAATTTACTCTGACGAGAAAATGCCTCTCATTTTTATTAAGCTTTGCTCGTTTTAAGTGGCAGAAATAATAGTGACGATTTAATTATATAATTATTGGTTCTTCCGGAGGACATGGACTTTGACGATATGGTGGTTGAAACTGGCCAGCAATTGGTGTTCTGTAGTGCAATGGGTAGCACACGCGACTCACAACCTAGAATTCATGAGTTCCTTCCCCGGGCGGAGTGGAGAGGGATGGGCAGTCTCTCTCCACCCGCGCCGCGATCCACTCATCAGTGAGAGGGTGTCAGGTGACAGGCAGCGGCAGCGTCCCGCCTCTCAGGTTTGTTTGTTTTAGGATTGTTACCCCAGGATGGAGGGGAACACGGCGGGCATGCAGCCACAGAGTGACTTTATAAAGGCCTAACCCGCGTCCCCCAGGTAGGAAGTGTAGAGTATGATCTAGAGAAAATGTGAAATACTAAGAAAAGTGTGAAGTATGGATAAAAAGTCAAGAAAAAAAAAAAAAAAAATAAATGAAGCATATGGACAAGTGTGAAGTATTAAAATAAAGTGTGAAGTAGGAGAATCAGAGGAAGAGGAGGCCAGGGTAGTGCCCCCCTCAGTTAACTACTATAAATAACATTAAATAAGTAAATGAATAATAAATAAATAAATAAATAAATATGCACACTTGCGGTGGAAAAAACGGAAAATAAGCGAAGAACAAAACAGGGAGTAACCTTTAATATAATAAGATGAAGGCTATAACGAAGAAGGGAGTAACCTTTAATATAATAAGATGAAGGCTATAACGAACAAGGGAGTAACCTTTAATATAATAAGATGAAGGCTATAACGAACAAGGGAGTAACCTTTAATATAATAAGATGAAGGCTATAACGAACAAGGGAGTAACCTTTAATATAATAAGATGAAGGCTATAACGAACAGGGAGTAACCTTTAATATAATAAGATGAAGGCTATAACGAACAGGGAGTAACCTTTAATATAATAAGATGAAGGCTATAACGAACAAGGGAGTAACCTTTAATATAATAAGATGAAGGCTATAACGAACAAGGACGTAACCTTTAATATAATAAGATGAAGGCTATAACGAACAAGGGAGTAACCTTTAATATAATAAGATGAAGGCTATAACGAACAAGGGAGTAACCTTTAATATAATAAGATGAAGGCTATAACGAACAAGGGAGTAACCTTTAATATAATAAGATGAAGGCTATAACGAACAAGGGAGTAACCTTTAATATAATAAATGAAGGCTATAACGAACAAGGAAGTAACCTTAAAAATAATGAAAAGAAGGCTATAACGAACAAGGAAGTAACCTTAAAAATAATGAAAAGAAGGCTATAATTAACATAACTCAAGAGTAACTTTGTAGGCAGAGATTTTTTTCTCTATAATACATATGCAAAAGTGGCAGCGCTCCTAGAAACAGGAGCGTGTGTGAGTTTTTAACGGATGAATTTATTAAAGAATTAGAGCTCGCAGTAAATGAATGTGAAGCGAAACCCGTGAATATTGTCTCTGTGCAAAGATACCATATTGAAAATGACGATAAAAGACAAGTTAATATGGAAGGAAAAAGAGGTTTCCAAGAGTTATTGATAACACGCGATGTAGATTCGCCGACTCCTATTGTGTTGAGTACTGATTTTTCATGCAACACGAAATAAGTTTTAAAACATGGCAACTAAATAAGGAACAAAAGAAACGAAGCTGAAAACTGATTAGATAAAGGGAAACCATGCCAATACAACCCATTATGCCAGGAAAAATATGTCTTGTATCTAGAGGTGAAGGATCTTAGCTAAATGTAGATGGAAATGAAGAATGTCTCACTGAAAATAAGGCCGTACGTTTCCAAGCAGCTGAACCTTTGCAACTGCATGCATCTATTGCATGGTACATAACGCTATAGTGACGCAACTACAGGCAAGTGAAGCTTTATTTGAGCCTTGTGTTAGTAATACTCAGGCTAGAGTCTTGTGCTCAGGGATAGTTAAGTTGACCCCTTCACCTGACAATCAAAGATCTTATGTCACTGTGCCGTATTTGAATATTGAAAGTGAGTGTAAAGATAGATGATAATACAACGTTAGGATTTGTGAAGCCTGTCACTCATGAGCTATACGCTGATCTGCCACAAGTATCTAGTGTACAGACCGCTGACACAGTTAAGACAGACTTGAAGCTTGCAGAGCTTGAAGCTAGGAAGAAAAGCCTCAATCAAATTGTTGACGCTAAATTCCCAAATGAAGAGAGAGAGAATCAGGTCTTAAAGTCCTTAATAAATAAATATATAACAGTGTTTTCCACAGAACAAGAACCATTAACAGTAACGCCCTATTTTCTAAGCACCATCAAGTAAAACACTGATGAAGTAGTGCACAGGCGTCCATATAACATTCCTATCAGTTATCATGACAGAGTAAATGAACAACTTATATCGCTCCAGCAACAGGGTGTGATTCGCCCTTCGCGATCACCCTATAATGCCCCACTTATTCCAGTGCCAAAAAAGATGGAGTACTACGACTTTGTCTGGACTCCGGGCATAACAAGACACTACGGGACGACCGGTACCCACTCCCTAATATAACCACCATACTCAATCAATTGGGAGATAGTAAGCTTTTTTCATGCCTAGACTTGAAACAGGGTTACCATCAAATCCCCCTAGATGAAATCAGCAGAGAAGACGGCATTTTCTTCTCCAGCAGGACATTGGGAATTTACTTCCCTCCCCTTTGGCCTTAAAACAGCCCCGTCCTGCTTCCAAAAAATAATAAACACTGTCCTTACAGGTCTATAAGGTAACAAGGTTCAGGTGTACCTTGATGACATAATTATCCTGGGCGATATATTTTCTAATCATGCAGATAACTTAGAACAAATGCCGGAACGCTTAAAGGAAGCCCAACTGACTATTAGGATGGAGAAGTGTAACTTTTTTAAGGAAAAAGTAGATTACCTGGGCCATGTCATCAGCTCAGAGGGAATAAGACCTCAATCTAGCAAGCTGGAGGCCATACAAAACATCCTGGCCCCCAAACTGTTCATGATTTACAGTCATTTCTTAGATTGACTAATTATTATCGCAAATTTATTGCAAATTATTCACAAATTATTGCTCCTCTTCTAAAAATTTACAAAGGGAAAAAAGATATAACAAAAAAAAAAAAAATCCACTCATGGACAGATGAAGCAAAAATTGCGTTCTCAACCCTTAAAGATAGAATGCTTGATACAGTCACTCTAAACAAATTCCTGACTTTAACAAACCTTTCGTGTTTACTACTGACGCGTCCTACTACAATACTGGTGGAGTATTGCAACAACAGGATAATGATGATGAACTAAGACCTGTATCTTTTTTAGTAGGAAATTGAACGCGGCAGAACAGCGGTACAGTACAGTTGAACGAGAGGCTTTAACTGTAATTCATGGGTTACACGTAAACCGCCCATTATTACTGGGTTACCCTGTTGAGATCCACACGGATCACAGACCTTTAGTATGGTTGTTACAGGTAGCTAGTCCCAACGGCAGGGTAGCTAGATGGCGGACTCTCATGAGTGAGTATGGTTTCACAATCAATCATTTGCCTGGCAAGGAAAATATAGTTGCAGATTTTTTTATCAAGGATGAAGGCTCACAGGACACTGAGATTGAATTAGAAGGACACGCGCGATAATGTTTGTGGATGGGGAACAACAAAAACCGTGGAACACGTGGATAATGAGGGGCAAGGTATTGCACTAGTGCAAAAAAAGAAACAGGCGCCGAAAGATGAGAAAATAAAATATATGATATGTATGGACCTGAGTAGTGAGTGTATTGGCCACACACTTGACTGGAGTATTCAGGAGATTAGTGAGCTGCATGATGAGCAGCCAGCATATAAGTATGCTAAAAGAAGGATGCCCCATGAATGAAAATTGAGCAAAGACTCAGAGAAAAAAGGCATACTGTGAGATGCCGCCCCTGTTAGAGGTACAGGTGGAAAATGTGTTATATTGTGTTGAAGACGCCCCTGTTAGAGGTACAGGTGGAAAATGTGTTATATTGTGTTGAAGACGCCCCTGTTAGAGGTACAGGTGGAAAATGTGTTATATTGTGTTGAAGATGGGCATAATGTGAGATGCCGCCCCTGTCAGAGTTGCAGGTGGAAAATAATGTGTTTTAGTGAATCCGTACGGAGAAGCCACTAAGGTGGTGATTCTACCCCCCAAGTATTTCCAAGGCGATAACTCTGGCTCATTCGTCGCCACTGCAGGGCACGGAGGAACCAAAGTTACGTTATGTCGGTGTAGAAAGTTCGCTTTCTGGCCTGGAATGAAACGGGATGTAGAAAATTATGTAAGGAAGTGCGTCATGGTAGTCGTTTTAAAAGTGAGTTGGGCACCCTGCTCCTTGGCGGCAATATCCAGACGTCACCGCTCCTTTTGAGAGAATACACATGGACCTTGTGGGTCCCATGGGTGTATCGAACAATGGGGTTCGATACGTAATGCCCATAGTTGATGTTTTTAAAAGGTATTTGATTACAGTACCCTTACGGAGTAAGGAAGCCCGCGAAATGGCAAGGGCGTTGTACGTGGATGTTGTTTGTGTACACGGTGTTCCTCAGACAGTTGTTACAGGTCAAGGTTCAGAGTTCGTTAATTCCGTGGTACAGGAGATAAATTAGAAGCTACCTGTGCGACACGCGAATAACGGCTTACCATACAAATGGAAATGGAATAATAAAGCGCGCAAATTATACTGTTGTTAACATTTTGAGGAGAATGTTCTCGGAAATGTGTCCGTTTGGGATATAATGCTACTTATAGACATCTTGGCCTATAATGCTGCGTATTATCGCACCATAAAGGAGTCCCCATTTTATCGAGAGAGACAGAGAGGATTTTTAGAGATCTTCCTGTACCCTACACTATGTTAGAAAAAAATTCAGCAGCCCTGGTATGATATTGACTCCTATAAAGAGGAAATGGCTGTAATTGCAAGGAAAGTTTATGATATTGACTCCTATAAAGAGGAAATGGCTGTAATTGCAAGGAAAGTTTATGATATTGACTCCTATAAAGAGGAAATGGTTGTAATTGCAAGGAAAGTTTATGATATTTACTCCTATAAAGAGGAAATGGTTGTAATTGCAAGGAAAGTTTATGATATTGACTCCTATAAAGAGGAAATGGTTGTAATTGCAAGGAAAGTTTATGATATTGACTCCTATAAAGAGGAAATGGTTGTAATTGCAAGGAAAGTTTGTGATATTTACTCCTATGAAGAGGAAATGGATGTAATGCAAGGAAAGTTTGTGATATTTACTCCTATGAAGAGGAAATGACTGCAATTGCAAATAAAGTTTATGATAGATGCCAGGTTTACATTGAAAAAGGTAGAAAAGAAATAGAAAAGAAATACAAAGCTTCAAAATCAAAACTATCAACGTTGGAGACAGTGTTCCTCAAACGAGACCACAGAAAAAAGTAAATAAAAGCTGCAACCTATTTTGATGGACCCTACAGGGTAATAGAAAAGATCAGTGATAAAAATTAGGAACCTTAGGACTAGTAAGGTTTCAACGGTCCCCACAGATAGAGTAAAAGTCCTTCATGAAGACTGCATCGATGTGCAGCAATGTCCAACAATTAGGTGAGCATACCCTTTAAATCCAGAGACAGACACTGATCTATTCTTTGCATTGCTCAACCCTGAAATCACTGAAAAATTCTACCGAAAATGATAACTCGTAGCGGAGAGGTGACTGCTACTCGTGACGCATTAAATAATGTTCGTTCTACAACAGCAATAAACAGCTGATGCACAGGCCCTACCTTCTCAGGTTACTCCCAAACTTTCAGAGCCACCTCAGCATAGATAAGGCCTTCGCTCTTCCTCTGCGGTACAAGAGTTACCTAATGTAGTGTCAAAGCCAATACGATATAAAACAAGGATAATGTATGAGGATGAAAAAGCAATAATTAAGCGAAAATATTACGAAGTAAACCACAGATTTATTTGACTCTTTCGGTGTAAGACTCAATAACACAACAGGAGTCCCCGATACGTGCTGGCCAAAGTTTCACACCAACATACTATCTGTATTATAGTTCTCACAGACAGAGACTATAGTACTGTTTATTCTCACAGAAGATGTTTGAACTGCATTATATAAAGCACGGAATTTAACTGCTTCTTTAACTTGAAATGTTATTCAAATGTCACCTGAGTATCCAGCATAAAAGCAATATAATACACACTCTTTGATTTTGAAAATGAATTCAGTTCATTGTTGCATCATCTAAGAAAAGTTTTAGGCTATGTGATGACTACTATTCAAAACAAGCTGCATGCTTCTATGAATTATAAAAATAAAAATAAACGGGAAATAATTATTTTCTTAACGATCCTTGTCTAATAACCTATTTGGTACTGCGACCCAGGCTCAAGTTGACACGATTCATGGAAAAAATAAAGTACTAGAGTCATTAACTGAGAAAGATTTAATATAGTTAAATGTTTATTATGGAAAACTCAACATCGTTAAGTAATATGCATGCCATGCAATCTGCCTTTAATAGGCTATATTCAGCTGTAGATGTATTGAGCCAAGTTGTGCGCCAATTTTCTATTGACTTTGGCATTAGGAAGAGAAAAAATCCCCTACAAGCATTGTTAAAATTTTGACTAAGCATTGAGACACATAAGTCCAGGTAGACAATATTTAAAGGTGAGTCTGCAGGCTCCCCTGCAAACAAACATAACTCCAACCATTATGTGAGTCAAACAGTTGTTAAGTACATTAGAGGAAGCCTAGGTTAGGCCTCCAGGTCTTTTGTTCCCTGCAGTTCCTGATTTTTTAGTTTTATATAGGGATGTAATAACTGTCCTCCAGGACAACGGCTTTGCACGATTCTCGTAATTTCTATTTCACCAAACCTTTGCGAGGAGATCCGCCCGACACCTTTGATGTCTTTCGAATCAACTCCCTTCCATTTTCTGTGCAGAATAGCACTTACTATCTTATGTATAGTGTTTATTCAAGATATATTACCTTCGGTGAGAATAGGAAAATATACTTTCTTCTTTCTAGTATAGAACACTGTAACAAGAATAACCATATGTTAGTTTGTCCTCCCACAGGCCCGGTCTATGAGGCTATATAGTCACGCAGCCTCTTGTGAATCGGCTGCTTTCTTGAATCATAAGTCAGTGATCAACCTCTGCCACACAATAGTCTTGAAAACATTTCCCCCTATGTTTATAAAAGTGGACCTGTTCACTTGCCTCCCCCATCACTCTGGCACTCACAGCAAGCAGAACTTCCTCTCGCGGCAGAGGAGAAGAAGGTTATTGAAAAGATTATCCCCTCGGTGACAGAAGGAAAAGTCCCGGTAGTCCCTCAACAGGAGGTTGTTGAAAAAGTTGCCCCTTCGACGACAGAAGAAAAACTTCCTGTTGTGACACAAGAAAGGGTTATTGAGCAGAATGTCCCACAAGAAAGGGTTATTGAACAGTCTGTCCCACAAGAAAGGGTTATTGAAAGGGCTGTCCCACAAGAAAGGGCTATTGAACAGGCCGCCCCTACGGCGACAGAAGAAAAAGTTCCTGTTGTGACACAAGAAAGGGTTATTGAACAGAATGTCCCACAAGAAAGGGTTATTGAACAGAATGTCCCACAAGAAAGTGTTATTGAACAGAATGTCCCACAAGAAAGGGTTATTGAACAGAATGCCCCACAAGAAAGGGTTATTGAACAGAATGCCCCACAAGAAAGGGTTATTGAACAGAATGTCCCACAAGAAAGGGTTATTGAACAGAATGCCCCACAAGAAAGGGTTATTGAACAGAATGCCCCACAAGAAAGGGTTATTGAACAGAATGCCCCACAAGAAAGGGTTATTGAACAGAATGCCCCACAAGAAAGGGTTATTGAACAGAATGCCCCACAAGAAAGGGTTATTGAACAGAATGCCCCACAAGAAAGGGTTATTGAAAGGGTTGCCCCACAAGAAAGGGTTATTGAACAGAATGCCCCACAAGAAAGGGTTATTGAAAGGGTTGCCCCACAAGAAAGGGTTATTGAACAGAATGCCCCACACGAGGGTTACTGAACAGAATGTTTCACAAGAAAGGGTTATTGAAAGGGCTGCCCCACAAGAAAGGGCTGCCCCACAAGAAAGGGCTATTGAACAGGCTGCCCCTACGGCGACAGAAGGAAAAGTTCCTGTTGTGATAAAAAAGAAGGTTACTGAACAGGCTGCCCCTTCGGTTACAGAAGAGATTGTCACTGTTTCTAAAGAGAAAGAAGAAGTCCCTGTTGTAACAGAGGAAAAGGTTCCCTGTGAGAAATGAGACAGTTATTGAAAAGATTACTCCTTCCGTAACAGAAGAAAAAGTTGTAAATCAACGGAAGGTTGTTTCTTACGAAGATGCTACAGAAAATCAGGAAAATCAAGTTACTGGAGATGAAGAAACGGACAAAACTGAATTGAAGTTTATCATCACCATACAAGAGAGAATAGTCCGTGAACAGACAGTCTCGATCATACCCGTGATGGACAAGGACGCCAACACAAGAAGGAATGGAAAAGTGGCGAAGAAACAACTGAAAAGAATAATGAAGAAGGTGGCCCGCGCCGTACGGGAAGAATTAAGCAAGGAACACTAGACAGCGGGGGAGGGACAGTAGCAGGAGAAGCTGTAACCAGTGTGAGGGAACAGGCTGACACTCTCCACCAAACCGACAGCCACCACCAAAATGTCCCCTCAACACCCAGCTGCTTGCGATGGGATCCCTAAGAAAGTGTTCCATATTTTCTTGTCTTTTCTTATCTATCTATCTTACTATGGTGTACATTGTAGTATAAACACTTACACTTTGCGTCCCTTTGGAAACCCGGTGTAAGCTCTTTCCAACAGACTGAAGCAACTATTTTTGAGATTGGTGGATATGGTGGAGTAGGTGGTGGGGAGGGGGCGGAAGAGAACGATTTGAAATAAGAAAGAAATAATAAAATAATAATATAAATAAGAGTAATATTAAATAAAGGAGGAGGAGGAGGAGGAGAAGCACGAAGAGGAGGAAAGGAAAGAGAACGATGAAAGAGATGAATGTGGGTGGAAGAGAGAGAGAGAGAGAGAGAGAGAGAGAAGTAACTAAGACAGAGAGCAATATAGATGGAAGAGAGAGAGAGAGAATAATCAAGTAACTAAGACAGAGAGCAATATGGATGGAAGAGAGAGGACGAGACATTAGCTTTTTCTTTCTATGTATCTCATCAAACCTAACGATTCCTCCTCCTCCTCCTCCTTATTTTCTTTTCTTCTTTTCTCGTTTTCTAGTCTTGTTTTCTTGTTTCTTCTTATTTTACTTTTGCGTCGTCCTAAGATAATATAGATATCTTGTTATTGAATTTTCTGTGATTGAATATATATATCCTTTTCCTCTTCTTGTGTCATTCTGTTTACTTTCTTGGCCATTGTTTGAAGAATATCTTTATCTTGGCTCTTGGATGTTCTGAGTTTAAATATTATATCATTAGGCTCCATCATTACTAATCGGCTTATGTGTTCGGAACAAAGAGATCAGAAAATACGTGGGAATCTTACTTGACTCGCAATCATTGGTTTCGGAATTTTTTTTGTATGTTAAGGAGATTAGATAAATAAAATAAATGGAATATCAAGGTGAAAACAAAATAGAAAAAAATCTTGCAACATTCTGCTTCCACACGAAAAATGATATAGAAAAAAAAGCTATTATAATTTATGCTTTTCCTTTCTCATGATAATAATAATAATAATAATAATAATAATAATAATAATAATAATAATAATAATAATAATAATAATAATAATAATAATAATAATAATAATAAATTATATAGAAAAATGATATAGAAAAATGCTATAGAAAAAAAAATGATATAGAAAAATGTAAAAATATAAAAATGATATAGAAAAATTATATATAAAAAAAGCTTTTATAATTTATGCTTTTCCTTTCTCATGATAATCTATGCATATTTTTGTTTGCTGTTTTTATAAGCGTTTACGTTTTAGCATATAGTTTATTATTCATCCGCAAGAACAATGCATAAATATTCATATCTTGAGAACTAGTGTAAACATTTTTTTTGCGTTATGATTGTTTTAGAAAAAAATACTCAATGTTTACACTTCTACGATTCACGAATTTCAATTGTTACTTTTCTTTTCTGTTTTCATTTTTTATTCTGCTGATTGGGTGCATGGGATACCTGTCTGGCTCGAGGGACTCCTGATTTATGTAGGTCTTCAGTACGTCAGGGGAGCATCGTGTTGTGATTGGTGCTCGGGTCTGTATACTTTGGGAAGCCGGCACGTGACTGGCTTAGAGGGTTGTTTATCAGTCAATCGGAGAATATGATTGGCTGGAAACCTGTTGACGGCCATAGCAGGCTTAAGATGGTAATAGTGTCCACGTGTGTGTCTGTGTGTGTGTGTGTGTGTGTGTGTGTGTGTGTGTGTGTGTGTGTGTGTGTGTGTGTGTGTGTGTGTGTGTGTGTGTGTGTGTGTGTGTGTGTGTGTGTGTGTGTTGTTCAGCTTTACGATTCTTGCTGTTTATTGCGTGTGTGTTTTTGTTTGTTTGTTTCAGATTAAGGTTTGAAATTAAAATTTGAGATTCAGATATGTTTTCTGGTGTTAACGAAAAACCTGTCAGACATTCGTTATGACTTTATCATTGTGTTATTATATTGTTAGAAGATTCAAAGGTCAAAGATAGAAGTTAAGTTGTACGCACTTTTTTTTATTATATATGAAAAGAAAACGTTGTATCACACACACACACACACACACACACACACACACACACAAACACCTCACTACCCACACACACAGAAACATAAAGCGTGTCAGAATAATAACTATGAATCCTTGTTTTATTATATGTATTTTTGAACTGTTAAATGTCACGTCAGCTGGGAAAACATCCGCTTAGCATTATGATATATTAGTTAGTCTCTTGTTTTCATGGCATATGTCAGAGAGAGAGAGAGAGAGTCTCAGGTGCCGTGTGCGAGGAAGGTGATGTAAGAGGAGGTGGAAGGGGAGAGAACGTGCGTGTGTGGAAGGAAGTGATAATTTTGAGAGAGAGAGAGAGAGAGAGAGAGAGACCATATTATCCTTTGCATAATGGTAAATAGACTCCCTGTAATCCTGTTTGCGTCTTGGGTTGATGTCTCGTCAACTGTATGAGTACCTGCTCAGCTCTGTTAACGCCTGGGCAGTACTCGCAGCTCCTAGGAAGGTAATGGTTGTTGTAGTTGTGGTCGTGCCGGTGGAGGTGGTGGTGGTGGTGGTTGAGATTAGGTTTCATTTATAAAGTTGTCGTTCTTCAAGTATTATCTTGTAATGGATGCTATTGTTTTGACGGTATTTATAGTGAACATCAGAAGTCAGAAGTAAATCGTAATGATACAAGATCATGGAGTTTGATATTATATTCGAGAGATATTACTGCTTCTGTTGCTTCCATAGCTTTAAACCTTACACGTTACATATATATTTCTTTCCTCATAGTATTTGTAATTTATTTTATTAATAACAAGACTGGGACATGGAAAAATGTATATGTAATTGCTTATGCTTTCATCTTCTAACTGATTTATATGAAAATATTTTTTTCTCTATATGATTGACTCGTTTTTCTACATTTCTTGTTTTTTACACCGTATTATTTTTTTCCAGCGATCTATGCAAGTATGGTTCTAAACTACATTCATTGAGTCAAACAGTTTATTTATACTGGATATTATATACCTACTTGCTTTGTCATCCCCATATTTTCTTGAAACATTACTCCCAAGAGTTTTGTCATCAGAAATATAGATTATTAATGAAATGTGACTGTCTCGATCCGTAGAGTTGTGTTAAATATGAAAATCATTTGTAATCATTCCACGCACTTGGGAATAGGGAGGAAAATGAAAGTGATAGATGTGTAGATAGTTGTATTTAAAGAAAGATAGGTCAGTAGACAGATAGATGGATAATAGATAGATAGATAGATAAACAGACATACACAGACAGACAGACACAGACAGAGAGACAGACAGAGCATGAAAGATAAAAGAATCTGGAAAATAATGGTGAACGATGGGAGGTGAACGAAGTTAGGAAGGAAGGAAGGAAGAGTGAGGAGACGCATCATAAGGAGGGGAAGATGGGATGACAGAGGGGAAGGAAGAAGGGAAGTGGACGTCGGCAAATAGAACAGTGATGCAGGACGGGCGGCGGCGCAGTAGAATAGAATCGAGTCGGATACAAAACCAAGAAATGAAGATGGAAAAATTAAAGCAGCCGACCACCACATGCCAGAGCTGAGAGAAGGACGGCAAGCAATTTTATTTCTACACATCATTTTTTTTCCATTTTGTTTCATCCTTCCTCCTCCGTTTCGTCATTTTTATATACATTTTCCTTTAACCTTTTCTTCTTTTCCTTTCTTTTTTCTTCTTTATATAATTATTTCTACATGATATTTTCTTTCCTTTTGTTTCAACTTTCCTCTTCAGTATCGCCTTTTTTTATAGATTTTTTTCCTTTTCTTTTTTCTTTTCTACTTTTCTCTACACGATTTTGTTTTTCTCTCTTCCCCTTCAGTAGCGTTCTTTTTATATATAATATTTCTGTTTCTCCTGTTATCCTTTTTATTTTATTTTTCTCTTTATATCCTTATTTCTACGCATCTTTTATATCTTCCCTTTTGTTATTTATTTTATATGCGTGTTATCCAGATCCAGACTCCTCCAGCCTCGCCCTTGTTATAAACTTTCTCTTTTCTTTTCCTTTCCTTTTTCTTTTTATATACCTTATTTCTACGCATCTTTTATATCTTCCTTTTGTTATTCTTTATATGCGTGTTATCAGATCAGACTCCTCCAGCCTCGCCCTTATTTTAAACTTTCTTTTCCTTTTCCTTTCCTTTTTTTTTTTATACACCTATTTCAACACGACTTTTCTCTGTCCTTTTGTTTCACCTTTTCTGTTCAGACATGTTCTTTTCATACATACTTTCCTTTCAACAGCTCATTATTTTTCCAGCCCTTCATTTTCAGCAGTTCAGCTTACCGCTTCTTAGCCCTCACAAAGGCTTCTAATATCTTGCCTTAGCCGGGAGAGTACTGAACAGGCATATTATTAATTTTTATGCCTGAATAGATGTTAATTATATTCTCGGGATGAGGAACAGAATGGTGTCGTCGACGGTGATGGTGGTGGTGGTGGTTGTGGTGATGGTGGTGCTGGATGTAGTGTGCTTTTGGCAGTGTCGTGTTTACTAGGTTGCGTGTTGATGATGGTGGAGGGGAAACTGGAGGTGGATGGGAGGGAGTGGAAGGGAAAGTGGTGGTGGTGGAGGAGGAGTTTGGTGGAGAAAGTGATGGCTCAATTCGCGCGGTGGAGTGAAGGAGAAGTGTTTTGTGGGGTTAAGAAACGAATGGCCTTGTCGGGTGATGGAGTGAGAGAGGGGAGTGAGAAGCGGAAGAGGAGGAGGAGGAGGGGGAGAAAGAGGAGGAAGCGAAGACGATGAAGAGGAGAAGGAGGAGACTGTAAAAAGCCTTGTGTGGTATGTGTGGAAGAAAAAATAGTTGGGCTTTGGTGCGTGGTAGAGTTGTTGTTGTTGATGAAGGCGGTGGAGGTGGTGCTCCTTGTGGCGAAGGTAATGGGTAAGTTATGTGGTGGGGAAATTAATGGTCGGGATACGAGGTTGAAAGGAATAATTTACTTGACTGATGGAGGAAAGACTGATTTTCTTCGTTCTGGATGAGAAAATAAGGATTACTTTGTGTGACTGATGGAGAACTAATGCATTTATTTGGGGGAGAGACGAATGGTGGCCTTTCTCTGCCCAAGGAAATGATAGTGGTGAAGAAACGTAATGTGTGTAATTGGCAGCAGGAGAAGATTTATAAGCAACTGCGGATAGAAGGAGGAACAGGGTGAGAGGGGGTAAAGATAGGGAATAATGATTGTAAATAGATTGTACAGGGTAGAGAGGAAGATGGGGTAAGGAGGAAGCGTAGACTGTGTAGAAGGGAGGTGAAGGGATAAATCGGGTTAGGAGAGGAAAGGGGAGAGGGGGATAGGTATGAGAATGGACAAGAAGAAGAAGTGAGAAGAAATGTGCAAGAAAAAGATAGGAGAAGAGAAAGAAGGAAAGATAAATGGAAGAAAACAGGGTTCAATAGATACGTGGAGATAAGACGACAAGAAATAGAAGTAGTAGTTTCAAAGTAGGAATAGACAGAAAGGATTGGAAAAGATGTGAGAGAGAAATGAGGGAAGGGACATCAGGAGGAAAAATAGCAATACAACAGGAAGACGACAGCAGCGAGTTCGAGGCTGGATAACCATTCTCCCCAAACTACAATTATTCGATCACGCCTCTCGATTTAAAGGGAAGTCTCACAGCGATCAGTCTTGTTAATTGCGTCGTGAGTGAGTTGTCAGGTGAGGCGAGGAGAGACGGCCAGTTGTGAGGACTTTCCCTTTCGTTTGCCCTCCTATCAAGACCCCATCTACATCACCCAAGTTTCTTTTTTTCTGTCATTCTCTTCTCTCTCGTTTTCTCTCTTCCTTTCCTGTTTCCTTTCTGACTTTCTTCTTCATGAATTAACGTCCCCATCTTCATCACCCAATTTTCCTTTCTTTCTCTCTCTCTTCCACTACCTTTCCAAGTTTCTTTTCTCCCTCTCTTCCTCCTCCCTCTCTCTCCTTGTCTTCTCTTCCTTTCCTGTACCCTTTTTGGCTTTCTTCCTCTCGAATTATCCCTTCCATCTTCATCTCCCAAGTTTCTTTTTTGTCTATCTCTCTTTCTTCCCCCCCTCTCTCTCTCTCTTCAACTTCATTTCCAAGTGCCTTTTCTCCCCCTCTTTCTCCTCCCTGTCTCTCCTTCTCTCCCTCTTCCTTTCCTATTTCCTTTCTGACCTCCATCTTTCACCTTCATCACCCAAGTTTCTTTTCATAATCTCTCTCTCTCTCTCTCTCTCTCTCTCTCTCTCTCTCTCTCTCTCTCTCTCTCTCTCTCTCTCTCTCTCTCTCTCTCTCTCTCTCTCTCTCTCTCTCTCTCTCTCTCTCTCTCTCTCTCTCTCTCTCTCTCCATCATAATAGCTAACGAGGAATAACTTGACTCTCGCGCCGGAACTTAAGGCGTCTCGGGAGCGGCGTGTTGCCTCCTGAAGCCTTTTATCACACCTAGATTTATCAGGTGATTACGTAATGAGAGAGAGAGAGAGAGAGAGAGAGAGAGAGAGAGAGAAAGTGATGGTTCTGACCTGACCTATTTGCAGGGTACGAAGTCTTGTCAAGTCTTTCATGTCACTGCTCTTCGAAATGCTTTACCGAGGTCACTTCAGGGTCTTGACTCGAGGAGGAAGTAGAAGAGGAGGAGGAGGAGGAGGAGAAGAAGAAGGAAGAAGATGATGCTTGCTGCCTGATCCTCTTTCTTTGATTTATCTTGTCCATTTCATTGCTCAATTTCCCGCCATTCATTTCATTTATCCATTCGTCAATTGCCTGATTCATTTATTCATTATTTTATTCACGTCACGCATTTAGTATTTCTTCCCTTTGATCAGTGAAATCGTAGTTCTTATCCAGTTTATTCATATTATCCTCTACCACTCCTCTCCTTCCACTCCCTCACTTCCTCTGTTGTAATTAATGGATTCCCCGGCTTAATGATTCCCCTATTTTTCACGTCTTTGTCTCCATTATTAATATCCGTACTGCACGTGAGCTCCGCCGCCTTGTTATGACTTATTGACCCGTATAGTGAGCGATTAATTGATGCAGCAGCTCGTCCATTCATCATCTAGCCATCGACGGGGTTCCTGGGGTAGACGGGACGGGGTGGGATGGAGTGGGGCGAGAGAGGCGAGGCATATTCGGGCTGGTAGCGGAACGAGACTTGGCGGTAGACTCGATGCGGTAACTCAGATCTTCCGGGAAAGCATTAATTTTCCATCGCTGTTTCGTAATATCGGCGTCCAGTTATTAGGCAGCAAATCCACAAGGCATTTCAGAGCTCGCGTCCGGCATAACTGACTTTTACAATGCAGTCTTCCACGAATTCTGGACGCGCTGAAATCAATCCTCCATTAATTGAATAATGAACGAAGGGTCTACGATTGTGTGACTTTGGTGGCGTTCAGTGGAGCATTTTCACAACGTTAGATTAGTTTCCTTTATTTGGGTTAGATTTATTGGTTGTGTTTGAGTGAGATGTTTACTTGGGGGTAGCTGGGATGTTTTTTTTAGCAATTATCTATTAAGAAGGGAAGTTGTTGATGGGTTAATGTGAGCAGAGAGGGGAATGGAAAGGTGAATGATAGGACTAAAGGAAAAGTGAAGTAAAATAAAGTAGAGTTGAATATGGACTTTGAAGGAGTAAGTGAAGGAAAAACACTTGAAACGTAACCCATCAAGGAACTATACCTATCAACACACACACACACACACACACACACACACACACACACACACACACACACACACACGTACATCATCCCGTCCCTCCTTCCCCCCTCTTATCCAACACACGCCTTACCCAACACAGGTCCAAACGCTTCGCCCATCACGGGAAACGCCGCGGCACAGTCCGCTACACATTTTCTCTCCGAACTTTCTTCCACGTCCGGTAATAAATCATACGCAAGGCTTTCACTAAGTTTCCAGAAGTTGTTTTCCTACTGCGACAGATGAACGGCTTATCTTCTTATCTTCTTATTTCTCCCCCCTCCCTTCTCTCTTTTTATTTTCCCTCTGACCACGAATGGGAAGGCTGGCAGGGTAGGCCCAGGGCAGGGGAGGGATAGGCAGGGCGAGACGAGGCTGGATTTGAGTTTATCTTCATTCATCTTCGTCTTGTTTTAGGTCGTCACTTTTAATCACCTCGATCACGCAGCGTCTTCATTCAGTTGACTAGATAAAGGACGCCCAGCTTTTAGAAAGGAAAATAATAATAAGATAGCAAACCCCAAAAGAAATATGGATCCTTCATTGCCAGAAAGTAGTGGTTGGCATCTTAATTCAGTTGGGTATATAGATAAAGAGAACCGTAGAAAAATATTGCAATACCAAACAAAGAGGAAATAAGAAATCTTCTGCTAGAGGAAGCGAACTGCAAAGAACAAACAAACATTAAACGTAATTGGTATAGGCAAAGGGGGTAGAAGCAATAGTTGAAATTCACTGTGAAGGGAGTTGTGGTCAGATTAAGCGTATAATCCCACACTTCAAAAAGCAAACAAAGAAAGCAATCACGAAATAAGGGGAGTAAATGGAGAAAGTTTAATTGTCGAAGGGCAGTAATGGAAATAATGAAGTTTTGGTTGAAGGAAGCATCACCTACATTATAATTCGCACAGCAAACAAAAGGATAAATTAATCGAAGTTCTTTATACTGTCGAATTGAAATTACCACCATGAAGCTAGAGTTGACGTAAGCAGGAACACAACCCTTCTCGTTTCTCTTCACCTAACACCCCTTTCCCCCCCCAACACACACCTGTCTCATCCGGCCAGCGCTAATGAGTTTCGAGTACCTGTGTGTCGGGGCGTGGAACTGGTGGGTGGCTGCGAGGCGTCACTTAGGTTTCACAACGACGGCGTGACGGCACAGGGGACGGACGGCTGTCAGGAGGGAGTGAAGGGAAGGCAAGCGAGGGGGGTAAGGACGCAGTGGGGAAACATGATTGTGTGTGGGGTTGGGACTTGGTTGATGGGGTATTCTGAAGGGGAAATGTTGGTCAATAAGAAAGACATGTATTAGAGATGAAGAGGTGAAGGAGTAAACAAAAGGCAATGATAAGTAAATAGAAGTGGATGGAAGGAAGAATAAGTTTGGCGTCAGTAAGAAGTAAACAAGAAAAGTTAGAAAAAAATTATAAGAAAGTAAAGATGAAAATCTGGGCAAGGAAAGGTCGAAAAACTAGCAAAAGACAATCGTAACTAGAAGGGTCTGGAAGGAAGAATAAGTTGGATGTCAGGAAGAAGTAAATAAGAAAAGTTAGAAAAAATAATTAATAAGAGATAGTAAAAATGAAAAGCTGGGCAAGGAAAGGTAGAAAAACTAGCAAAAAGAAACAAAAAACGAAAATATAAAAGTAGATTCGAAAAGAAGAGGAAAACAAAGAAGAGCAGACAGGACAAATAGAAGAAAGCAAAGGCGTATAAAAAAAAAAGAGAGGAAAATATATAGCATAAAGATAAGACGTAAAATAATAGGAGACAAGTGAGAGGCAGGGAGGCGCAGGTGAAGGGTATGGGGGAACAGAGGAGAGGGAAAGTACCTGGCTGCCTCTCTCCTCATAAAACACCTGTACGTGCCTTGGTTTTCTATTACCCGGATGTTCTTGTTTCCCCGCCTCCTCTTATCACCCAGCACGTCCCTTGAGAGTCCTTCCTTCCTTCCTTCTCTCACTACCTGCGCACTTGTCATTTTCCCTGTTGTTGTTTTTATATCTCTTTTCTTAACCTACTTTGCTGTTTTAGTGTTTTTTTCCTCGTCATAAAGTAAGTCCTCTTTGTTTCGCTATTTTTTTTCTGGTACTTCTTTCTCTGCCAATTTTCTATGTTGTTTTCCCTCTTTTTCTGCCCCTTCGCGTTCGTGTCCTTTTCTCTGGTGCTGTTTTTCATTCTCTTTTCTTATCCTTCTTTGCTGTTTTCGTGTTTATTTTTCTTCTTCATTAATTTTATTTTGTTTTTCTCGCTATTACTTTTTCCCTTGGTCTGTTTTATGTTGCTATTCTATGTTGTTTTTCCTGCTTTCTTGCACTTTTGCGGTCGTGTTCCTCCTTTCTCTCCACCAAAATACCTCTTTCTTCCACTGTATCATCTCCTTCATCAATCTGTTTCCCTTCTCTTTCGCTTCCCTTTTCCTCCTCACTCCTTTCGTCTTCCTCTTCTTCCCTCTTTTTTTTTCCTTCTCCTTTTTCTTCCACACAGTTGTTCGTCTACTCAGCTTTCCCTCTCCTTCTTCGTCCTTGGGTGTAACGGCCCCACCTTTTCCAGTCTACAGCTTTTCTTCACTATCCTTCTTTCCATTTCCAGTAACCTCACTAATTATCCCCCTTCCTTTTCATCGTTTTTTCTTGTTTGTTCCTACTTGAAGCTTCTTTATATCCCTTTTCTAGCTATTTTATTTTTCCCTTTTGCTTTCCGAATGTCGTATGTTCTTGCACCGTTCCCCTTTCAGATTTAATTTTAGTTTCTTTATCAATATTGGCATTGCTTCCTTTCCTCGTCTTTTTCTTCACTCTCCTTCTATTTTTCCTCCTTATTCTTCGTTCATGCAGTTAGATTTCGTTCCTTTCTCTTCCTTTTCATTCCTTTATGTTCCCTTCGCTTCTCTTCATTTCCCTACCCGTCACTTCCCATTGCGTCCCGTAACTTCCCATCCCATTCTGTTCTATCTCTCCCAAACACTTCGCTTATCCCTCCATCCTTGTTCTTCTTTCATGCAGTTATATTTAGTCCCTTTCTCTTCCTTTTCATTCCTTTAAGTTCCTTCGCTTCTCTTCATTTCCCTACCGTCACATCCCATTGCGTCCCGTCACTTCCTATCCCATTCTGTTCTATCTCTCCCAATCACTTCAACAACCCTCCATCCTTATTCTTCTTTCATGCAGTTAAATTTAGTTCCTTTGTCTTCCTTTTCATTCCTTTACGTTCCCTTCGCTTCTCTTCATTTCCCTACCCGTCACATCCCATTGCGTCCCGTCACTTCCCATCCCATTCTGTTCTATCTCTCCCAATCACTTCGCTTAACCCTCCATCCTTCAGGCTCTCCCTCCTGAACCCGAGATCTTTACATTCTGCATCTTAATCCAATTACTCTTCGTGTCCCTTTTCCGGAGACCCTTGTTATTCCTTTTCCCTTGCCCGCGCTATCTTCAGCATCTCATATCTTTTTCGTTTTAGGATTTGCTACTAGGAATTTTTTTTTTTACCAACTTCGTCTTCTGCTGCTCTGTTCATTCATTTTCCATCTTCTTCATTTTCCTCTGTCTTCTATCATTGCCTCTTCCTGTCTTCTTCCGGCCACACCTTCCTTTTCCTCCACTCCCCTTCTTCCTTCTTTTTTTCCTCTTCTTCCTTCTCCTCCTCCTCCTCCTCCTCCTCCTACTTCAATTCATTCTTCTACTATAAACTTATCCGGTCGTTTCGGTTTTCCCCTCCATTCTTCCTCCTTATTAACCTCATTCTTCAATCTGTTTCCCTTCTCTCTCGCTTCCCTTTTCCTCCTCAATCCTTTCGTCTTTCTCTTCTTTCCCTTCTTTCCTCCTCCTCCTCCTCCTCTTTCTTCTACAGAGTTGCTCGTCTGTTTCACTTCCCCTCTCCTTCTCCTTCCTACTTATTGGTTTCATGCATCTGTTTCCCTCCTCCTTCTCTTCCTCCTCTTCTTCTTTCTCCTTCTCTTAGTACCTTCCTCCATCTCTTCCTCCCTTTACCACTTATCACTGTCTTTCTTTCTGTCTGTCTGTCTGTCTGCGTTTGTGTGTGTCTGCCTCTGTCTCTCTCTCTCCGCTATCTCTCCTCTCTCTCCACCCTCTCTCTCACCCCCTCTCTCCCTCCCACTAATACCTCCTTCCATTCCCATCATATCCCATTCATTCCTGCTCCTATTATCCCATTCCCGCTCCTTTTCTTTAACCTTCACCGTCTCCCCCATTAGCCAGCCGCCGCCCAAGAGCCGTTCACCGAAGGTTATGGCGAAAATGGAATAAGTAGATGGTTTAATAAGGGTCTTGCGTGTCCTATGATCGCTCCCAACGACTCCTCTGATGGAAGCTAAAGGGAGCGAGGTGAAGGGAATGCCAGGGAAGGGAAGGGAAGGGAAAGGAAGGGGAGGGAAGGGAAGGGTTGGGTTAAGTGGATGGGTTAAGGAGGGAAGTGTGCTACTCCTGCAAGGAATGGTTGGTTGAGGAAGAGTTTCGGATGTGATGAGGAAGAAAGGTTAGGAGGCGGAGAAGAGAAAATGGAGGGTTCATATTGAAGGTTAAGAGAAAGGAAGCGAAGAGAAGAGAGAGTTAAAGGATAGCTGGTTGAGGAAGAGTTCGTACGTGATAAGAGAGAGAAAATTAAGGATAAGGGGAAGGGAGAAATGAGGTTAGATATAAGATTAAGAAAAAGGGGCAGAGAGAAGAGAAGGGATAATTGAAGGGATAGGAAGGAAGACCAATAGGATAAAAAGGGAGGATTATGAAAACTGTAGAAAAGAAAGATGGAAAGGAAACTGAGGGAACATAGAGATAGAATAAAGGGAAGTAAGAAAAGAGGAATAGCAAAATTGGATAAGGGGAAAAAAAAGATGAAAATAAAGACGAAAAATAAAGCTAGTAGGGAAAAAAAGTGGATAGTTAATGAGAATAAAAAGAGGGAGGGATAATAACTGTAACAAAGGAGAAAAGAGGAAGAAGGAGAGAAAGTAAAGTGGGAAGAGGGAGAAAAGGAAGTAATGGGAAGCAAGAAAGAGCAAAATCAATATGTAAAGGTATTCTTGTGTATGTGTGTATAAGTTTGTAGAGGCGGAGGAGGGGAGGAGGAGGGGAAGGGGTTGGTGTGTGTGTGTGTGTGTGTGTGTGTGTGTGTGTGTGTGTGTGTGTGGAGATGCAGAAAAGTGTGAAATAACTCTTGTCTTGGAGAGAGAGAGAGAGAGAGAGAGAGAGAGAGAGAGAGAGAGAGAGAGAGAGAGAGAGAGAGAGAGAGAGAGAGAGAGAGAGAGAGAGAGAGAGAGAGAGAGAGAGAGAGAGAGAGAGAGAGAGAGAGAGAGAGAGAGAGAGAGAGAGAGAGAGAGAGAGAGAGAGAGAGAGAGAGAGAGAGAGAGAGAGAGAGAGAGAGAGAGAGAGAGAGAGAGAGAGAGAGAGAGAGAGAGAGAGAGAGAGAGAGAGAGAGAGAGAGAGAGAGAGAGAGAGAGAGAGAGAGAGAGAGAGAGAGAGAGTGAGAGAGAGAGAGTGAGAGAGAGAGAGAGAGAGAGAGAGAGAGAGAGAGAGAGAGAGAGAG
This sequence comes from Eriocheir sinensis, assembly GCF_024679095.1. NCBI lineage: Eukaryota > Metazoa > Arthropoda > Malacostraca > Decapoda > Varunidae > Eriocheir > Eriocheir sinensis. Next base: position 23,627 of record NW_026112190.1, on the reverse strand, counting down.
AGAGAGAGAGAGAGAGAGAGAGAGTAGAGAGACATTTAAGTGTCTCAGTGGGCTGCCGCTCAATCGCACGATCGGAGGACTGTCAAAATAGGAAGAAAATGAATGTGTGTGAGGCGGACAAGACAGGAGGAGGAGGAGGAGGAGGAGAAGGGGAAGAAGAAACGTGGAATCATGGAAGACCAGGCGAGATAAATCCAGTATCCTTACATAACAAGGCTGCCTGTTTTGTTTTGTTTTTATTTAGGGAGTTCGTCAGGTTCTTTAGTGCCTTCAAAACAAACAGAGACAGACACAGAAACAGACAGACAGACAGACTAAAAAATCATCTGTTTCCATTTTTCATAGATTTCTTATTTTATTCATTTTTCTTAACTTTTCCTTCTCCTTATCGTTATCATTCGCTATACATACAGGTGGAAGGTTTAGTTTAGTCAGTGTTTCTGGTATAGGTGATAGACTAAAAAATAGATCCACTGTAAAAAGATCAACAATTCCTGCAATGCCTAAGAACAGCTACATGGATGTTGATATGTTATGCTTGTGTTTTAGTGTTCTAGTAAAGTTGATTGAGTAAAGCGCAACGATATAACGGACGATGTAGTTTTTTTCCAGTGGCGGATGACTTCGAAAAAAATCCTACCACTGTCTTTCCTGCCTCGCCTCGCTGTAACATCTTAACTTTTATTTCTACTCCTCAGGTTAGTTTGGAGCTCAGAAAAAGCGCAGAATAATCGACGTTGCTGTAATTGATCAGGTGTTAAAATACCTGCATCATATTCTCCTGCCTTCGTCTCATTTCCAAGGTAACGAAGGTGAAAATGAGTTGATCATTCCTTGTTATTGTTAGTGAGTAGTTAGTAGTGGTTAGTAGTTGCAAGAGGAGGAGGAGGAGGAGGAGTAGGAGTAACTATGGATAGTGGGAAAAGTTAAGGATATGGAAAAAAGGAAAATGACAAGAGGAAATGAATAAGAAATGAATCGAAAAATGAATCTAGGAAAATAAAATAATGAAGACAGACGATTTTCTAGTGTATATATGTCTGCCTATCTGTCTGTATGTCTGTCCCTATTTTTCACACACACACACACACACACACACACACACACACACACACACGCTGGGACAAACCATTATGACGCTATTTATCATCGAACCTGACTGTAAATTCTCACCAACATTAACTATATCCCACTTGGCTTTGATTTAGTGTCTGTTGTTTGTTTTTCTGTAGTACCATTCAGTAACGAAGACTAATGCCTGTCTAATTGGACTGGGGAGAGAGGGAGAGGGAGTGGGAGGGAGGGGGAGAGAGGAGGGAGGGAGAGAGAGAGAGAGAGAGAGAGAGAGAGAGAGAGAGAGAGAGAGAGAGAGAGAGAGAGAGAGAGAGAGAGAGAGAGAGAGAGAGAGAGAGAGAGAGAGAGAGAGAGAGAGAGAGAGAGAGAGAGAGAGAGAGAGAGAGAGAGGTAAAAAATAATATAAGGACAGACAGAAGGAAGAAAAAAAAGAAAGAAAGAATGAGAGAAAAAAGAAAGAAAGAAAGAGAGGTATAAGAAAAGAAGACTAAAAGGAACGAAAGAAAGAAAGAAAGAAAGAAAGAAAGAAAGAAAGAAAGGAAAACGAACACAAAGCAACAAACAAACAAACAGAGAATATTTATGTTTGCATGGTGAAGTATATACATAATTAGTTAACCTTCTGCATCTTAGATAATACACAAAAAAAAACAATAATAATAAGAGTTAAGAGAAAATGACAAAGCTAAATGAAGGACAAACTAATCCCATGTTTTTCCTTTTATCGTTTTCGTTCCGCACAAAATCGTAACGGTCGTGGAAGATTAATAAACGACGTGAATCATTACTTAACACAAAACCCTTAAAGGAACAGGACGCTAATTACTTTTCAGACCTTTGTTCACTACTGACTGAGAAAGGGAAGGAGAGAGGGAGGAGAGAAGGAAGGAGAGGGAGTAGAAAAGAGAGGAAGGATGAGAGAGGGAGGAGAAAAGGAAGGAAGGAGGCTGAGATTGAGAAGAGAGAGAGAGAGAGAGAGAGAGAGAGAGAGAGAGAGAGAGAGAGAGAGAGAGTGAGAGAGAGAGAGAGAGAGATCGAGAGAGAGAGAGAGAGAGAGAGAGAGAGAGAGAGAGAGAGAGAGAGAGAGAGAGAGAGAGAGGAAGGACAAAATAAATGAAGGTAAGAGAGAGAGGGAGAGAGAGAAAGGAAGGAAGAAGGAGATAGAGAGAGAATAATGAGAAGGAGAGAGAGAGAGAGAGAGAGAGAGAGAGAGAGAGAGAGAGAGAGAGAGAGAGAGAGAGAGAGAGAGAGAGAGAGAGAGAGAGAGAGAGAGAGAGAGAGAGAGAGAGAGAGAGAGAGAGAGAGAGAGAGAGAGAGAGAGAGTACAGCAGGGTAGACTCAACACACACCATCCATTAGCAAGGCACAAAACATACCATTACCTCTACATTTACCTGTTAATTAAGTTTACCTTCCATACACCTGTCTATTGCACAACACCTTTATTTTCCCTCTCTTGCGCGTATCATTTATCTCGCGCTCCTCCTGTTGTTTATCTTCCTATCATTCCTTCACTGCTTACTTCCACATAAATATTATCATTCCTCCCTTTCCTGTTTTTCTTCTCTCTCTAATGTACCTTTCTCCATATCTAATCCTCCCTCTTTCTTTACTTCCTCCTCGCCTTGTTTTTCTAATTTTTCTAGTCTTTTTATCTTCCTTTCTCAACATTGCATTTTCATTTTTTTTCATCACCTCCCTTTCTTCCCTTTTGTAACTTTCATATTCACCTCCTTTTCTCTCCTATCAGTTCCCTATCCTGTCCATTTTCATCTTACTTTTTCTCCTTTTCATCAGTAATCTCTTTTCGCTCCTTTTTGCCCATCTTCTCTTCTCCGTCTTTACCTTCCAACTCTTACCAACCAGTTGGTGTCGGCTACCATGACTGCCGACTGTCTGGGACATTCGGCCAACTAGTTGGCAGAATGTCTGTGGCATGCTGCCAACTAGTCTCAAGACGAATCTCAACGGTCAATTTTTGAAATGGCGCCATGTAAGCGTCTGACAACCACGAATCTGACGACCGATTGGCCGACAGTCTTGACGGTCTTGACGACAGTCTTCCAGATTGTCTGTCAACTGGTTGGCCGACTAGCTGGTCGACAGTTGCCAAGGAGTTGGCCGACGGTCTTCCTGACGGTCTTCGTGACTGTCTTGGCGACTGTCTTGGCGGCAGCCTTGCCGTTCCTCTAAATACGGAATCGCTCTGTATTCGAAAATGAAATGTATCGTTCCGTTTTGAACCAATACGGAACGGCATTTGTTCCGTACGGTATTTTATTATCTGAATGATCAAGCTGATAAAATTCAGTATCTTAAAACTAGTGAGCGCATTTTTCGGTTAATCACAAAACCAGCCCGTAAAATTTGTCAAAGGTTCGTCCTAAAATACGTGTAAAATACGCGACGTAACGTCGATCCCTCCCGCCTCCACCAGCAGCGTGCTGCGGCTGTCACTCATTGCATGCTCGAGAAATTTTAGGGTTGCCATCCGTTCCTTAAAATATGGATCCATTCCGTATTGGAGAGTGAGATGTTGCATTCCACATTTTTCTGACCTCAGGGTGGCAGCCCTAGTTGTGTCATTCAACACAAGAGAGATCAAGCCAAAAGGAGTGCGTACTGTGTGGCTCCCAAGTTTGTGCCAACGAAACGTAACCATGCCCAGAAGTTGTTATTGTGCTTGTGATTGCAAAATAAAAATAAAAATTTCTTGATGGCGAAAGAGTTAGCCAATATTTCTGAGCCGACAGTCGTCACGAACGTCCTTCATTAGGCGAAGACTGTCGTCACGACACATCATTCTTAAGTATTCGGCAGCGACGACTGTGCTGACAGGAAACGGTAAAAATTTGGGAAATGGTCCCGACAGTCGTCACGACTGCCCCAGACCTCCCTCAGACCTCAACCGGAAGTGACGGTTGGTCCAGACTCTGCTGACTCTTGTCGTGAAAGTTTAGCATGGAATACTTTTTGCGCTACCCTCACGACTCCAGACTCCTGTCACGACGTCGGCGCAGCAGTTTCTAGACCTCTTTCAAGCCATGCCCGACTCTTTCACATCAACACCCAAGACAACGTGTACCCGAGAGTCGTGGGTTGTCATAGCCCAGAATCGGCACGGTGAAAGGGCTTAAGTCTATATATACCAAGTCAAGTCACTCTGCTTCAAAACTGCGACCGGTACGCGCAGGGGCGGTTTGGGGCGGAGCAGCGGATGACGTCACTTGAAGATAAAAAACCTGCCAGTTCAGGGGTGACTAAAGTTGCGGCCGTATGTGCACTTTGGATGTGCATGCTTGCCTTCTTTCACAGTGCGTTCAGGCAAGTCACTGACGAAAAAATATGCCTTTTTATTGTGCTATTGCGTGACTGTAATTCCAATGCCTACAAACGGCGGTGTGGGGTGTGAGGGAGGGCATGATGAAGTGATCGATTTAAATTAGTACGCCTTTCCTCGTTTTCTCTAAATCCCTGTTTCTACATTCTCTAGTTTGGCTCCAAGCAGTGTCACGCATAAGCCACGCCTCTGCCGTGTCTCCTCCCACAAACCTGCGTATGACTTGACTTGGTGTATATAGACTTAGGAGTGATTATTTTAAGAAGTTGCACGGTCCATCATAATGAGTGATTATTTCAAGAAGATAAAACCTTTCTCACCCCCTCCGCAAACATATCATCTCTGTGTTCGCGTGGCACGGTCAAAGCTAAGGCCATTATCTGTCCTTTTCAAGATGGCAGAGGACCTTAGGAATGGTTGGGAGAAGATTCAGTTCATTCTGCCGTCTGCCATTCGTCGGTGATTGTGAGCGACGTATTTTTACAGTTTAGCTTCTCTGAGTGGGCAACTGAGCACCAAGAATCTTTAATCTTCAAAATAAAAAGAAGAAGAATGAAAGAAAGAATGAAAGAAATAAGAAGAGGAAGAGGAAGAAAAAGAACACGGAGAAAAGAAAATTGGATAAAAATTAGGCAAAAAATGAATCAGACGAAAAAAAAAAAAACAAGAATACAGAAAGAAAATAAGAAAAAGCAGAGATCACAAGAACAAGAAAAATATGAAGAAGAAGAAAACAAGACTAACAATATAAAAAGAAAAGAAAAGTAGATGAAGACACTGTAATAATAACAACAACAGCCTAGCAAACAAAATAAGAATAAATGAATAATAATAATAAGAAGAAGAAGAGGAAGGAGGAGGTAAAAGAGAACAAGAAAAGTTAGAGGAAGAAAACATGAATAAGAAAATAAGAAAAAAATGGAAGTAAAGATGAAACGAGAAAAATAAGGAAACTAGAATAACAAAACAAAATCATAATAATAATAATAATAATAATAATAATAATAATAAGAGAGAAATAGATGATAATGAAGATGAAGAACAATAACAATAACAAAAAAACCTATAGGCGATCAAACAATTTCTTCATATTAACAACGAAAAAACAATAGCCTATTATCCCTTTTTTCCTCCTAATTCCCCTAAATCACCTCTTCCCACCTGTCCCTCCTCCTCCAGGTAGACAAAGACGCCTTACACCATCTCAGGTTAACAACACACACACAACAACAAATAAACTAACTAAACGATAAATAATAACAAGTCAGGTGATGCTCAGACGTGCGTGCACCACCTCACGGTGACTACTTTATAAATGATGTCTTTCTCTGCCAAGGCGCCCCAGGCATAATTTTTGATGATTTTCGACTGCCAGTGACATACACTTTCTCAAAACAGGAATACTGAATAATGTTCTAAGCTATATAAGTTTTTAGGAAAGTCACGACTGTCGGAGAATTTTCCCCATTGGAAAATGAGGTCACCTCAATTTGGGCTTATTTTGGATGACGTCTCTATGGTACTCTGTAGAGTGAGCAGCAGGGGGTTGACTGCTCCAGGGTTAAGGGAGGACAGGGTTAGTCCGCTTCCGAGTGAAAAGTAGCCCGCCCCGCGCATGACGTCAGCATGACGTAGGATTATTGTTAATCAGCGGCCGGGGTCAGAAGGCAGAAGCCAGGGGCCGGTTTCATCAAAGGTCCCAAGTCCTTGAAGTGGTCTCAAGGAGTCCCAGCACGCTTGGGACTCCCAGCGTTAAGAGCAAGGAAGTCCGAGTCACGCCGCGCTCCGGAGGCTTATTGTTCGGTGTATGGATGCAGATCTGACCAGGGGCAGAAAGTAAGGCACTGTACGTTTACCAACAACGTTGACAAGATCCCATAACTGTGTCTGTGTGTAGACAGAAAGAGAGTATAATGTGTATACGCGCGGATGTGCAGGTAAGGCAAGTCTATCATAGTTACGTCCTCCGGTCCACGTTTTCTTTTTAGTATACCCTGCCCGAGCTCTATACTTAGATTTTGACCCTGCCCTCCCTACCCTCTACCTGTGGACCAATCTAGTCAGTCAGTCAGTCTGATCAAACCTGTCGCCCGTGAAAGTTAGACCTCCACTAATTAGTGTATTGTTGTATTGTTGTGCTGGAAGCTTCCCCCGGGGTCTATGGGCCTCTGGAAGGCTCCAGGAGGAGCGAGCAGGGGGGCGGGGAGCAAGGTCTGCCCATACCTGCGGGGCCTCGTGGCCAGGCGCCGGGCGGGAAGTGTTGCCAACTCGAACATATTTTTGCTACATGTTCTTGTATGATCTAAAATATACTGTAACGTTCTAGACTGTACTGTTCTGGATATATATAGGAGAAGAGGGCGAGAGGAGTCAGTCCCAGTCATAGCAAGCTAGTGGCCAGTGAAGAGTCAAGAGTGAATTGTACTACTAAGGAAGAATATTAGACTGCTGAAGCTGTGCAAGGTCTTTACATATCTCCCTCCCACGGAGTCTCTTGACGGCGACACTGAACCCAAGTAACACGTCCGGCATAACATTGGTGTCAGGAGGTAGCCATTTGTTTTTTCGCCATGGAGACTCGTTTCAAGCTGCCCAGAGGGACGACATGTTGACTGAACTCTTGGAATCTTTGAGACTACAGGGGGAGAAACAAGAAAGAGCACAACAACAACAAGAAGGAACACTCCAAGAACTCAAAGAACAGCTAGAAGATCGCTTCACGGGATTACAGCAACAGCTGTAATCCAGAACGGGCTGGGCCGACCATCAGGACCCACCGGAATGAAGCCTTGGACCGACCATCAGGATCCACATGGAATAAGCCTACCGGCGCAATAGGCAGCAATGTAAAAAAAAAAAAAAAAAAAAAAGTACAAGATGGAAGTGAGTCAGTGCGAAGAAAAATGACTGATGTGACCACGAAGTTAGGACAACGCCTGATAGAAGTGGAGAAAGAACACACAAATCTCCAACAAGAGATGGAGGTGGTACGGGAGACGACACGCAAAGAAATATTAGAAGTAAGTGACAGAGTGAAGGCCCTTGAAGACTGCTTGGCTGGAAACGGACAGCCAGTGCCTGCAGGGGCTACTTGTACCCATGCAAGATGCTTCTCCTACGCAAGTCAGGGGTAGTTTGAGCCCTGTTTCGCCTGAGTTTATCCCCGCAAGAAGTTCCGCCAGCCCCATGAGTCTGCTGGGGTGGCCTGTTAGAAAGAAGCCTCAGGAGTTTGATGGCAAGGTCTCCTGGGAGGTTTACCGCGCTCAGTTTGAGCTGTTGGCAGCTCGGAATGGATGGGAAGACCAAGAGTGCGCGGCTCAGCTGGCCACTAGCCTGAAAGGGACGGCGCTGGAGGTCCTTGCTCAGCTCGACAATGCGACAAAGGGCAGCTACAGCGGGCTGGCACAGGCATTGGAGCAACGATATGGGACCAAGCACCAGAACGACCTCTTCAGGGTTAGGTTCAGATCCCGCAACAGGAGGCGCGGCGAGTCTCTTCAGGAACTCGCTCAGGACCTTGAGAGCATGGCGCACAAGGCATACCTAGGTGCCACCCCTGACAGCTGACGATTTTGCCCTGGACAACCCTCAGCTAAAGATACAAGTGAACCAAGCTAAGCCAACATCAATGCAGGAAGCTCTGGCACGTGCCATGGAGTTTGAGTCCTTTGTTAGGTCTAGCTTGTCAAGCTTCAGGGACGACTCGATTTCTGGCTTTAGGGCACGAAAGGGCGCTGTCAGCGACACAGACAGGTTCCAAGGAACGTGCTGGTACTGCGAGAAGGTTGGGCACAAGGAGAACGAATGCTATAAGAGGAAAATGGAATATGAAGGTGGCGCTAGGAAGAAACCCAGGGAAGAACTCAGGTGCTGGACCTGTGGAGAAGAGGGGCACTGGAAGAATGAGTGTCGGAAAATGTGCCCCGGCATGGGACCACCACTCGGGAAACTAAGGAGGACTGGTTCACGGGGACAACGACCAGTCTGTCCTGTACATGCCCCGAAGATATCAATGTGCAGGAGAACCACCATGACGAGCTGCCAAATGGAGGGCAAGGTTGACGGAGTGTTGTGGCCTGTGGTCGTCGACACAGGCTCGGAACGCACATTGGTGCGGCCTGACGTGGTGAGTCATCGTCGGCTTCCTAAGACGTCGCATCGACTGTGCGGTGTCACTGGACACTACGCAGAGCTCAGAGGCCCAGTGGACGTAAAGTTTGAGCTCGGAGGAAAGGAAGAGTCCCTCTCTGTCTACGTGGCTGAAATGGACGACCCCTGCATCCTAGGTATGGATTATCTTGTCTCCCGCAGGTGCGAGCTGGACTTTCGCGCTAAGCAGCTGACTGTAGGAGGAAGGAGGGTGCCACTGACGACTGTGCACAAGGAGGGCCTGCCAGTGACAGTCAAGCGCACCACCATTATTCCTCTGAGGTCAGAGATCCTGTTACCCTGTCAAATTACGGGTGTCCCTCGGCTAGCCTGTGTGTGGTAGAGAGTGGAAGTCGATGCCCGGTAGAAAACGGGGTGATTGTAGGCAATACTTTGGCAGACCCTGCTGCAGCGGACGTGCCTGTCGTCGTGGCCAATGTCTCCTTCAGCCCAAAGAAAATAAAACAAGGGACCATGGTGGGGTTGTGCTAAGAGATCGACCAGAAACCGAGAGCCTGTGTCTGCAGGAGAACCCTGACGAAGCCCCAGGAGGAGCTGCCCGACTACCTGCGCGACCTGTTTGCCAGAAGCTCCCAGTGTCTAGAGGAGCCCCAAGTGGAACAGCTCAGGGAGCTTCTCGTGAGGAATGCAGATGTGTTTTCCACAGAAGACCTGGACTTTGGGTGTACGGACCTGGTAGAGCACCACATCGACACAGGTAGCCACCGCCCAGTGAAGCAAGCTTCTCGAAGGATGGCACCAGCCCGTCGCAAGGAGATGGATGAGGTGATGGATGACCTGCGGCAACAGGGGTTAATCGAGCGGTCCAGCAGCCCGTGGGCGTCTGCTGTAGTGCTCGTCAGGAAAAAGGACGGTTCCCTCAGGTGCTGCGTGGACTACCGAGCCCTAAACGATCTCACCATCAAGGATTCATACCCACTCCCACGGATCGACGACACGCTCGACGCTTTGGTGGGCTCCTAGTGGTTTTCAACACTAGATATGAAGTCTGGATATCACCAAGTCAAAATGTCGGGGCAGGAAAAAGAGAAAACAGCCTTCTCCTACGGTCAAGGCCTGTGGCAGTTTAAGATCACGCCCTTTGGCCTCTGCAACGCGCCGGCCACGTTCGAGCGGCTGATGGAGAGGGTGCTGGAGGGACTTCACTGGAAGACGGCACTCATCTACCTCGACGACGTGATTGTCTTTGGCCAGATCTTCGAGCAGGAGATGGAAAGGCTATCAGAGTTTTTTTTCCCGGTTTAGAGTTGCACACCTTAAGCTCAGCTCGAAGAAATGCTGCCTATTCCAAAGGGAGGTCCAATACTTGGGACACATCGTGAGCGAGGCTGGAGTACGCACTGATCCTGAGAAGGTGGCTGCGGTAAGGGACTGGCCGACACCCACCAACGTGAAGGAGCTTCCTCGGGTTGTGCTCATACTACCGCAGGTTTGTGAAAGGCTTCGCTAAGATTGCTGCACCACTGCACCTCCTGACGAAGAAGGGGCGCAAGTTTGAGTGGACAGCGGAAACTCAGGTTGCCTTTGAGAAGCTCAAGGAGGCCCTCATCATTTCGCCCGTACTCACCTACCCAGACCCCTCTAAGCCTTTTATACTGGATTGTGATGCCAGTGATGAGGGGATTGGTGGAATGCTGTCCCAGGCATGTGCCGACATGGAGCGGGTTGTGGCCTACTTCAGCAAGAAGCTCACCCCAGCCGAGAAAAACTATTGCGTGACCCGGAAAGAACTCCTGGCAGTAGTCAAGAGCCTTGACTTTTTCCATGCTTACCTGTACGGTGCAACTTTCACCATCCGCACGGATCACGCTGCATTGCGGAGGTTGAAGTCACTGAAAAACCCTGAGGGCCAGCTTGCTCACTGGATAGGTAAACTAGAGCAGCATCACTACACTATTGTGCACCGATCTGGGCTAACACACGGTAACGCGGACAGCTTGAGCCGGCGCCCCTGCCAACCTGAGTGTCAACATTGCCTCCAGAGGGAAAGCGTCCAGAATATGTGCCGCCGCACTACAGTGGAACAGACAGCGGAGGTGCCATGGGAAGACTTGGGAAAACTGCAGCGGGAGGATCGAGATCTGCGACCAATTATGGAATGGCTGAGTCAGTCGTCAACGCGACCTGGGTGGGAAGTAATCTCGAGAGAAAGCCCTACCACCAAAAATTACTGGACTCAGTGGGACACTACGGATGGACAACGGGGTGTTGCAGCGACGCTGGGTTTCTCATGATGGTCTTGACCACTACTGGTCCACGGTGCTACCTGTGAATTCCCGGGAAGGCGTCTTGAAAGAAATGCACGACAGCATCACCAGCGGACACCTTGGGGTAAAGAAGACACTGAGTCGCCTGCGCCAAAGGTTCTACTGGGTTGGCATGAGGAAGGACGTGGAAGAATGGTGTCACGCGTGAGGTGTGCTGCAAAGAAGGGCCCCAAGAAGCGTCACCGTGCCCCATTGCAACTATACCAGGTTGGAGCCCCCATGGAACGGGTGGCAGTGGATACAGCAGGACCCTTGCCTCTGACGACGAACGGAAATAGGTACATCTGCGTCACAATGGATTACTTCACCAAGTGGCCGGAAGCCTACGCCATCCCTGACCAGGAAGCCACTACCATCGCTAAGGTATTGGTGGAGGAGTTCTTAAGTCGCTTCGGTGTGCCTAACGAGCTCCATTCCGACCAGGGAAGGAATTTTGAGTCAACAGTCCTTGCTGAGTGCTGCAAGCTTCTGGGTATCAAGAAGACCCGGACCACCCCTCTGCACCCACAGTCAGATGGAATGGTGGAGAGGTTTAATTGACGCTGGGCCAGGAGTTGGCCAAGCAGTGCAACAATGATCAGTCTTCATGGGATCAGAAGCTGCCTGCGCTGTACTACCTCCCGTCTTTTCGGCTGGTCGGAGTAACGGATGCAGCGCGGTGCTTCGGATTGCTTTCGCCGCTCCTCGGCCGTTCCTGGCTTCCGGGCTTCGCCTTCCTCCCAGCTGTGCCAGTTGGCTGGAGTGTTGATGCAGTGCGGCGATGCGTGGTTTATTCGCCGCTCCTCGGCCGTTCCTGGCTCCCGGAGCTTCGCTACTTCCTCCTACCACTGACGGTTGGCCGGAGTGAAGGATCCACAACGGCGATGCGTGGCCTTTTCGCCACGTTCCTCCTCGGCCGTTCCTGGCTCCTGAGCTTCGCTACTTCCTCCCCTGTCGGTTGGCCGGAGTGAAGGGCACAGTGCGGCGATGCGTGGCTCTTTCACCGCTCCTCCTCGGCCATTCCTGGCTTCCGGAGCTTCACTACTTCCTCCCAAGATCTAAAGATCTAAATTTATTTAGACCTTGCTTCCTCCCACCTCTGTCGGTGGGCCGGAGTGAAGGGCACAGTGCGGCGATGCGTGACCTTTCCGCCGCTCCTCCTCGGCCGTTCCTGGCTTCCATAGCATCGCCTGATCCTCCTTCCACCCCTGTCGGGTGTTCGAAGGCACGGGAGGAGGGAGTGCGGCGATGAGTGGTTCTTTCGCCGCTCCTCTGTGTTCATTCGTGGCTTCCGGGCCGTTGCCACCACCTCCACCCATCCCTGTCAGATGGTCGGAGTCACGGGAGGAGGGCGACCACTCGTGGCTCTTTTGTCGAGCTTCCTCGGCTTTTCTTTCATGACCTGGAGCTTGCTGCTACGTCCCTTCCTCTTCGGAGGGTCGGAGTGAGGGACAGTGTGGTGTTTCGCGGTTCTTTCGCTGCTCCTCTTCAGCTTTTCTGGCTTCATTGTCGCCTCCCTTTTCGGTTTAATCGCTGGTCGGAGTGACGGAGGGAGGGCGGTGTTTCAGGGCTCTTTCACTACGCTTCCTCGGCCGTTCGTGGCTTTCAGAGGTTCGCCGCCACCACCTTGGTCGTGATGGAGATGCGCTAAGTTTCGTAGCCCCTTCGCCGTTCCGCCCCTTCCGCCCTCCCCTCCCTTTCCCCCTGCTCCTTTCACTGGGTAAAGGTGGACGAGTTTTTTATTTTTTTTATTTTAGCGACTTACAGAACTTCCCTGCGGCCTCCTTTCTCTGCCTGCTGAGGTGAGGTGAGGTGATGGCCTGCTGAGGTGAGGTGAGGTGATGGCCTGCTGAGGTGAGGTGAGGTGATGGCCTGCTGAGGTGAGGTGATGGCCTGCTGAGGTGAGGTGAGGTGATGGCCTGCTGAGGTGAGGTGAGGTGATGGCCTGCTGAGGTGAGGTGAGGTGAGGTGATGGCCTGCTGAGGTGAGGTGAGGTGATGGCCTGCTGAGGTGAGGTGAGGGGATGGCCTGCTGAGGTGAGGTGAGGTGATGGCCTGCTGAGGTGAGGTGAGGTGATGGCCTGCTGAGGTGAGGTGAGGGGATGGCCTGCTGAGGTGAGGTGAGGGGATGGCCTGCTGAGGTGAGGTGAGGTGATGGCCTGCTGAGGTGAGGTGAGGTGATGGCCTGCTGAGGGACATAGGCAAAAATTGGTTTACCAACAGGGTAGTGGATGAGTGGAATAGGCTTAGCAGTCATGTGGTGAATGCCAATACAATTGTCACATTCAAAAATAGATTAGATAAATTCATGGACAGCGATACTAGGTGGGCTTAGATACACGGGAGCTTAGGGTCAAAGGAACTGCCTTGTATAGGCCTACCGGCCTCTTGCAGATTCCAACGTTCTTATGTTCTTATTACCAGAATGGAGCGGTGCACGGGATATATGGTGCACGGGTTCACCCGCCTTCCCTTTCTCCTTTCGCCGGCTGGAGGCAGGGTGCCCTCCGCTCCTACTCGCCTGTCCTGGCCGACTCCTGCCCCTTTACCACCCATCCCACTCTGCTTTATCGCCGATAGGCGGAGTGGGTGTGTGCGGGGTTCTTAGCGTGGAGGGCACAGGAATTCGTGTCCGTTTCTACCTCCCGGCCTTTTTCTACCTTCCTTTCCAGGATGGAGAGTTGTAACACGTTGTCTTTGGCGTCCAGGGCCTGTTCTCCCCACACACTTCACTGTTCCTGCCTCCCGGAGCTTCAGTGACTCGCCGTTACCTCTCATCTCTGCATGGTGGTCAGAGTGTGTGGTGGTGTGGTGCTTCGCGGTTCTTTCGACGCTCCTCCTCGCCCTTTCTCCCTCCCTTCTTTCGCTGGTTGAAGGCGAGAGGTTGGGTTTCGACGCTTCTTGCCTTCCGGCTTCCAGAGTTTCGCTGCCCGCCTTTTCCTTCCATCTCGGCCTGTTGGTCAGGGTGTGGGCGGTGTGGTGCCATGATCCCCTCCCCCTCCTTCCGTGGTGGGAGAGGACGAGTTGAGTTTTCGGCGTTCCGTTCGTGCCCTGGCAGAGCTTCGCCGCTGCCTCCCATCTCTGCCTGCTGGTCCGAGTGCGGGACGGAATGCTGTGCTTTGCGGCGCCTTTGACACGCTTCTTCGCCCTCCTTGCCTCTCCCCTCTTCCCCGGTCGCGGGTTGAGGGCAGGGTGACGGTGTTCGGAGTTTAGTGTTTGTCGGGACGTCGCCGCCACCTCCCCTTTCCTGTCCGTTGATCGGCTTGAGGGAGTATGACATCCGCCCCTTCCCCTAGCCCTCTCCCTTCGTTGGTTGAGGAGTGAGTTTCAGAGACTCGCAGCTTCGGAGCTTCGACACCCTAGGGCAGAGGTTCTCCATCTTTTCCTCAGTGCTGGCACCCTGAACTTATATAAACCGTTTTGTGGCACCCTTGTTTCACCTCCTCACATGAATTAACTTCTTTTACACAGTTGTACGTACTTAGCTGATAGGCGTAAACAAGCCTCAATGTATTGATCTTTATTGATTTGTATTGATCTTTAACATGTTTAGAATTGCTGGTTTCTTTTAGGCCTTCCCACAACCACGAATGACATTGGCAACTTTGTCAATGCAACCAAATCTGTGGATGGAATAATCCAAACAATAAAGAGCCTGTCTCCGGGAAAGAAGTACACCCTGCTGCCGGTGTTATTTTAACAGTCTGTTATCCATTTTAAAAGGGAAAATATAAGCTCATTTCAGCTGCCTGAAATAGGCTTTCAGATCGAGTGCCTAGAATGCAGGAAAAGCATTATTTTTCCTAGCATGTGTTAATGACTCCGGCATTCGCGCCATCAGGTCCACCACCCACCCAAAGTTTACCCTGCCTACGGGCCTGTCAATGACCTGTCCGTATCCAGACACCAGAATACTGGCCTGTCAATGACCTGTCCGTATCCAGACACCAGAATACTGGCCTGTCAATGACCTGTCCGTATCCAGACACCAGAATACTGGCCTGTCAGTGACCTGTCCGTATCCAGTGTGTGTGTGTGTGTGTGTGTGTGTGAAGGACAAACAAGGCGGGATCAGAGTTGCTGGTAGTGGAACGCGCACGGCACGGATAGGCTATTCAGTACCGCATAACGCCCACACACACTCCTTCAAATACTATAGTATTTCCATTTTGTATAATATTCGACACTGGACACCGTTGTATTCCAACGTTGTCCAGTGTCGCGGTATCTATACAAAATCTTTGTTATTATCCTAAAAACGAAACAATCTCAACACTATGACCTTATTAGATTATCCAATCATTTAATCAAATCCATTTAAAGGTATTGAGTAGCTGACATATGAGAGGAAGCGAGAAGTCTTGAGAGTGTGGCAGAGATGTGGATCGGAGCTGACTCGCATAGCTTGGCCACACCCCACCGGCCACTTTCAAATGGAAATACTATAGTACCTTCAGGATAAATTTACTGATAGATAGAAAAGTTTTAAGAAATGTGAGAAATAGAGAGCGGTTTGTGCAAGATGCTCCGGGTTCGAAGAGAAATTGAACCAGAGCTTTGGCCCGAAGAACTGCCGGTGACCGAGAGAAACTGCCAGGTTGAGGATGCCGGGGGGATGAGGATGGGGAGGCCGGCGATAGGGGAGTTACGCTGGGGGAAGGATGGGAGAGAGAAGGATAAGGATAGGGAGGCCGACGATAGGGGAGTTACGTCGGAGGGAAAGGATGGGAGAGGGAAGGATGAGGAAGGGAGGCCGACGATAGGGGAGTTACGCTGGGGAAAGGATGGGGAGAGAGAAGGATGAGGAAGGGAGGCCGACGATAGGGGAGATACGTCGGGGGAAGGATGGATGGGGAAGGATAGGAGGGAGGCCGACGATAGGGGCGTCACGTCGGGGGAAGGATGGATGGGGAAGGATAGGAGGTGGCCTCAACAAGAACGAGCTCACTAGGGCATATCGTGGTCACTATTGTAGATTGGGCTCGTCATATGCAGGACCGACTTCTTCGGAGACGACGATAGCAGATTCATAGGCATTTCCTCCATTTCCAACGTTGGATACAGCCAGCTCTTTAACAAGGTCGTCATTTTCTTTCATGAAGATGTCCAGCGCTCTGACAAGATCGTCATTTTCCTCCTTGGAGACGTGCAGCGCTTTTACAAAGTTGTCATTTTCCTCCATGAAGATGTCCAGCTCTTTGACAAGGTCGTTGATTTCATTCATGGATACGTGCAGCGCTTCTACAAGGTCGTCATCATTCTCCTTGAGATGTCAATCGCTTCTACAAAGTCGTCATCATTATCCTTTTAGATGTACAGCGCTTTTACAAAGTCGTCATTTTCCTCCATGAATATGTCCAGCGCTTTTATAAGTTCGTTATTTTCTTCCTTGGAGATGTGCAGTGCTTTTACAAAGTCGTCATTTTCTTCCTTGGAAATGTGCAGCGTTTTGACAAGGTCGTTGATTTCATTCATGAAGATTGTCAGCGCTTTTACAGAGTCGTCATTTTCTTCCGTGAAGATGTCCAATGCTTTTAAAAGGTCGTCATCATCATCCATGGAGATGGTCTGCGCTTGTACAAGGTCGTCATCATTCTCCTTGGAGATGTCCAGCACTTTTACAAGGTCGTCATCATTCTCCTTGGAGATGGTCTGCGCTTTCACAAGGTTTTGCAGTCTGTCAATTTCTTCCCTAGCGCTAGACAGGTCATTGGCGAGATCGTTGTTTTCGTGTCTCGATAAGGACACTTCATTGGCCAGACCGGTGTTTTCTTTGCGGAAAAGGGACAGGTATTTTCGGAGCCTGTGAATTATTTTCCCAGCATTTGACAGGTCATTGGCCAGACCGGTGTTTTCTTTCCGGGATAGGGACTGGTTTTTTCGCAGCCTGTCAACTTCTTTCCAAGCGTTAGACAGGTCATTGGCCAGACCGGTGTTTTCTTTCCGGGATAGGGACTGGTTTTCGCAGCCTGTCAACTTCTTTCCAAGCGTTAGACAGGTCATTGGCCAGATCGGTGTTTTCTTTCCGGATAGGGACTGGCCTTTTCGCAGCCTGTCAATTTCTTCCAAGCGTTAGACAGGTCATTGGCCAGACCGGTGTTTTCTTTCCGGATAGGGACTGGCCTTTTCGCAGCCTGTCAATTTCTTCCCTAGCGTTAGACAGGTCATTGGCCAGACCGGTGTTTTCTTCCGGGATAGGGACTGGCCTTTTCGCAGCCTCTCAATTTCTTCCCTAGCGTTAGACAGGTCATTGGCCAGACCGGTGTTTTCTCCGGGATAGGGACTGGCCTTTTGCAGCCTCTCAATTTCTTCCCTAGCGTCAGACAGGTCACAGGACAGACCGTCGTTTTATTCCCGGAATGAAGACTCGACATTTCTCAGTCGGTGAATTATCTCACCAGCGTCAGACAGGTCACTGACCACACCGTCGTTTTCTTCAGGGATGAAGACATGACTTTTCGCAGTCTGTGAATTATCTCCCCGGCGTCAGACAGGTCACTGAGAAGGACGTTATTTTCGCGTCGAGATACGTACAGGTCATTGAAGAGGCCGCTGTTTTCTTCCTCCAGCTCTGACCTTTGCTGTTCTGCCTTCTCCGAGTTGTTTCTTGAGCCAGCACTGCCCTGTGCAGGATGCTGGCTTCATCTGACGCCTGAAGCAGGAGGACGTACAGGAGGCCGTTTTGGCTGGTGAGGTCCTGCATGGCCTGCTGTGTCTGCTTCTGCTCGGCCAGCAGATCGGCAATGATCCACGCCTTGTGGGCCGCGAGGGGTCCCGCGGGGGGTGCTCTTTCCCCAGGTGCGGCGGCGGGCAGCCCTTCGGCGGGCGCGGCGGCGGGCAGCCCTTCGGCGGGCGCGGCGGCGGGCAGCCCTTCGGCGGGCGCGGCGGCGGGCTGCCCCTCGGCGGGCGCGGCTGTGGGCCCATACCCGTTGTACTCCAGGACCACATTGATGGCCCCGGCCCACCACACCAGCGCGAGAATAACGTCAAGGCGCATCGTCGGGATGATGATTGAAGGACGTCTGAATGAAAAAAAAAAAGTGCGGAAGTGAGAGACAACGAGGGAAAGCGAAAGTGAGCTGAGAGCCGGACAGCAACGACAGCAGGAAAAGAGGGCAGCAGAAGTGTGTCCTCCTCTCCCTCCTCCTTGCAGTGTTACCCAACTCATTAAGGACGGCGAATGCATGACGAGAGAGAGAGAGAGAGAGAGAGAGAGAGAGAGAGAGAGAGAGAGAGAGAGAGAGAGAGAGAGAGAGAGCAGTCAGTAATTTAAATGGTGGAAAGGAATGCTCCGTCAGATGTAAGAATCTCTCTCTCTCTCTCTCTCTCCGCACAATCTGCAAACTGCAGGTAAACAATTTGAAGAGGGAATGCAACCACTTTTAAATTCCTCCTTTGTTTTCTTCTTTTCCTCCTTCCTTCCTTCCTTCCTTCCTTCCTCATTAAGTTTTCTATTCATTTATCCTATTTTCTCAATTCTTCTTTACCTCCCTTTCTTCGTCTTTTCTATTTTCATTTCTCTCTTTCCTTTTTCTTTCCTTCCAGATTCCTTTCCTTCCTCTTTCATTCATTAGTAATAGAAGGAATGGGAGTGAAGGGAAGGAAGGGAAGGAAGGGAATGGGAGAAGGAAGGGAAGGAAGGAAGGAAGGGAAGGAAGGAAGGAAGGAAGGAAGGAAGGAAGGCGGGAATGAAGGGAAGGAAGGAAGGAAGGAAGGAAGGAAGGGAATAGAATGGGAGTGAAGGGAAGGGAAGGAAAGGGAAGGAATGGAGTGAAGGAAGGGAAGGAAAGGGAAGGGAAGGGAAGGGAAGGGAAGGGAAGGGAAGGGAATGAGCGTGAAGGGAAGGGAAGGAAAGGGAAGGGAATGGGAGTGAAGGGAAGGGAAGGGAAGGGAATGGGAGATAAGTGAAGACCCCCAAGCATATGTGTTAATTGTTCCGGCATTCGCGCCATCAGGTCCAACATCAGCCCAAGTGAGCCAGGCAAAGTTTACCCAGCCTACTGACCTGCTCTAAAAGGAATAGTAAAACAGCTTGCAACACCACCACCATCACCACGTATCCTCAGTTATCCTGCTGTTAACTTACCTGTCCATTCCCGTGATAGTCTTAACGTCGGGTAGATGAGATGGTTGTCGTAAGTACACTTATCCACACGGGTGAGCGAGAGAGCTTGTTGATTGGTAATAGCGAGCAAGACCTGAATCTATAAGGCTGTGGATATAAGCAACTTAAAAAAGAAAGAAAGGGGACCATATGATGAGCTGCAGCCTGCAAGGCTGTATGATTTTCCGTTAAAAATTGAATTTATTTCCACTTAATGAAAATAAAACATGTAGGCTACATTAACATGTTCCGATAGAACAATAATTGTTTTTTGTATTGATAGTGGCTGTGAACAGCTTTCAAATGATACCAATAATATATAGATTGTATGACTTGCCGTTCAAAAGTTGTAACATTTTTTGCAAAAAATTAAATACATATAGGGCCTACATGTTTTGGCGAGTAGCGCATCATTGGCAGGAAAAGGATGCTTGGACGGGTGATTCTGAAATCAGCGGCCAAAATTACAGAAGAGTAGGCCAGGTCCACACTTGCATCACGCCTGGTGGAGCGAACGTCCAGTAAGAACCCTACTGGTAGTCTTAGGCCACTCGGCGGCGGCTGAAAAATCCCAGCTTGGTGTCATCGGGCGGGGCGCGAACCCGCGTCTTCCTGAACGCGGCGCCGTCACGCTATCCACTCAGCCACCGCCTCCCCATTTTTGTAAAGAGACGCATAGAAAACGGAATTCTATTGGCTAGATTATTGGCCCCTCTGCTCACTGACATCTGAAGCTAACCAAAGAGTTTGGGAGGAAAAAGTAGGTGAAGCTAACCCTTCTCTCCCGTGGTCACACCGATTGTTTGCCTTCAAATGATTCATATCCTGGAAGATGAAGCACTCAGATGTCGCCTCTAGCTCAATAGGGCGATTTTTGGCGCACTGGTGGCCCCTCTGCCGCTCAGTGCCTCATATCCGAGCAGTGTTGAAAGTTGGAAATGGCAATTTATAGAGTATATAATTGTGAGTGTTTGCTACATCACAACTACTCCAGCCACCAAACGTCACAAAGCTGGAGTCACTGAAGGTAGTGAATTTATTTTTTATTTTTTTATAGTAACGCACGGACAGCACATCACGAGCCGTTGACCACTATCACTTTCAAAATACCCATTTTCACTTGACATACGTATTTCACCAGTTTGTCATTCCATTCCATCCCAATAGCACAAAATTCATCTCGAAATAATACCGTATTCATTTCACGGTAACACCATAAAACATCGTATTTCTTAGGCTTCGGTATGTATAGTCAAACAAATATGATCGCTGTTGTCATCGCTGATGTTGGTGGCAGCAGCGGGCAAACTCATACTGGTTATTGGATACCGAAGCAAAAAAATTCAGTATGATCGCAATATTATTTTTACAACAAAGGAAGCAGCTCAAGGGCAACACAAAGAAAGCATAGGAAAAGCCCTCTAACCACTGCTCCTATAATAAGACGAAGTAAAGAGTAGCCGAAAGAGAGGACACTTCGTGGAGAGGTGTCTTCATACACCCTCTGAAAGAGGTCAAGTCGTAGGCAGGAGGAAATATTGATGAAGGAAGGCTGTTCCAGAGTTTACTAGTTTAAGGATAAAAGAGTGAAGATGCTGGTTAACTCTTGCATAAGGGTTTATATATATATATATATATATATATATATATATATATATATATATATATATATATATATATATATATATATATATATATATATATATATATATATATATACAGTAATCCCTCGTTTATCGCGGGGGTTAGGTTCCAGAACCCCCCGCGATAGGCGAAAATCCGCGAAGTAGCGACCTTATATATATCTTATTATTTATATAATTTATATAATATATTTTATATATATCATTTATATAAGCACGCATATCTGTGAATCTCACCTCAGCCCGTGTGAACAAGGTCACGCAACCACGAGTTTCTCGAGAGATTCAAAGTCGGCTACATTTCACGGGAAACTCGTCGAAATTCTAGTCAGAAACTCAGTCACCAACATGTCAGTTACTCGTGTGGTCGGTAAGTTGTGGTCACAAGAAGAAGAGCGTATCGGCTGTTCGGCTCAGTAGCTCTCCACGTGTTTATTCCAATACTGCAAAGAGTTCCACGAAACCAGATAAGCTTGGAGTAATCATTTTGAGCAAATTTAGGACTTTAATCTTGTTCAAATGTAGTCATTGCCTCATCCTGTCTGGGTCCTCACTGCCAGCTTCTCGAGCATTTAACGGTAGCAAGCTGTAACACACTCTCCCTTTGTCTCCGACCTAACCACCACGAACCAAATGCTACGTTCGCTGAGCCAATCAGCGCCCAGGATACGGAACACAGTGCTCTGGTTGGTCGCCTCCCATCCATCAGCCAATAGTGTGCCGTGTACGATCACACGTGGGCAAACTAGCTCAAGCGGAAGCGGCCGGAGCTGCGTTTTACATACGTGCGAGTCTTTGTCTATTCATCTGCTGTGCGCTACGTATTTTATTTCAATTTAATATTCTTTTAATATGTTCTTATTAATACTTTTCTTAATCTTTTTATACTGCTTTACAATTTTTAGGATAGAAAATGCTTCTTTACTGCAAAATAAGTCAAATAATAAATATATTAAAATACCTCTACACTGCAAAATCCCGCGATATAGCGAAAATCCAAGATACGAAACTAAATACTTACAATTTAAAATCCTATGATACAGCGAGACCGCGATAAGTGAATCGCGATATGGTATATATATATCTATATATATATATATATATATATATATATATATATATATATATATATATATATATATATATATATATATATATATATATATATATATATATATATATATATATATATATATATATATATATATATATATATATATATATATATATATATATATATATATATATATATATATATATATATATATATATATATATATATATATGTATATATATATATATATATATATATATATATATATATGTATATTGGATGTATATATATATATGTATATTGGATGTACTTTTCCGATTTCCCGTGGAATGATTATTGTTTCCCCTCTGTGTGTGCTCAGCGCATCACAGAGGTGATTGTCTCTGGAATGGAGGCATACATTCCTCGTTCTTTCTCTACTCCTCACGCTAAAAAGCCTTGGTTTAATCACGCTTGTTCTCGTGCTGTCAATGATAGAGGTAGCTCACAAAAGATACCAGAGCCTTCAAACTAATGCTAATTATGAACTTTACATTTCTGCCCGAAATCGCCAAATCTATTCTCCGACTAACCAAAAATTCTTTCATTAATAGAAAATGTCAAAACCTTGCTTTCTAACTCTTCCTGTGACTTCTGGCATCTAGCCAAAACATCTCCTCCAACTTCACTTCTTCATCTTTCCTCCACTCAGTCCTGGACGGCAACACTGCCGTCTCATCTATCTCTATATTGAACTCTTCTCTCAAACTTTTTCTAAAACTCCACTCTGGACGATTCTTAAGTATATTCCCTCCTACTCATCCTCCTCTGACTCCTTGTATGCCTGTTATGTAAAGATTCTTCAAAATGATGTTTTCTATGCCCTCTCTGGCCTCAATCCTCAGAAGGCTTATGGACCTGATGGAGTGCCTCCTATTGTCCTTAAAAAATGTGTGTCTCCGTGCTGTCAATTCTGCCTGGTCAAACTCTTTCGCCTCTGCTACCTGTCAACATTCTACCTTTCCTTCTTGCTGGAAGCATGCCTTCATACAGCCTGTACCTAAGAGAAGGGTGACTGCTCCAATCCTCTCAAAATACCGTCCTATTGCTTTGCATTTCTTGTTCGAGTTCAAAGCTTTTGAATCAATCGTCAACCGTAAATGATTCAAAGTTGCACCTTCCACTTCTGACCTTCCTCATCTGATCGCCAGTATGGGTTCCAGCAAGGGAAGTTCACTGGTGAATCTCCCTAGCCTTCTTAACTGACTCTTGGTCATCCCCTTCTCAGCTGTTTCTGGTGAAATCTTTGCTATTGTGCTGACATCGTAAAATGTGCTTTTGATAGGGCTCCGGCACACAAATCTTTGTTTGCTTAAACTACCTCCTCCTACGGTTTCATCTATCCTCTGCACCTTTATCTCCAGTTTCCTTTCGACCGTTTCGGCTATTTTCAAGTTGCAGACGGTCACCGTTCTTCCCTAAATCTATTAATGCAGTGGTGTCCCACAGTGGTTCTGGTCCATTCTCCCACTCTTTTTTCTGTTGTTCATTGATGATCTTCTTTCCAAAAACGAACTGTCTCTATCCCATTCCTACGCTGATGATTCCACTCTTGCATTATTATTCAACTTCTTTTAATGTGAAGACCCACCTTCAGGAACTTAACGACTTCAAGGCTGGAGGCTGTGTGAACGCTTAGCCTCAGACCTTGCCTATTATTACTCCGATTGGGGCAAGAAGAACCCAGGTCCTTTCAACGTAGCTCAGCAAAAACACAGTTTCTCCACCCATCCACTGACAATAACCTTCCAAAACAACCATCCCCCTATTATTTGACAACACCCAGCTATCACCTTCCTCAACACTCAAACATCCTCGGTCTATCCTTAACTCAAAATCTCAACTGGAAACTTCAGATCTCATCTCTTACTTGAAATCAGCTCTCGAGGCTGGGCGTTCTGAAACTGCTCCCTGCCAGTTTTTTCTCCCCTGCACAGTTGCTGTCCATATACAGGGCC
>NW_026112189.1:152500-197450 GCF_024679095.1 Eriocheir sinensis | reverse complement strand
TACTTGTAGTAGTAGTAGTAATAGTAGTAGTAGTAGTACTTATAGTAGTACTAGTAGTAGTGGTAGTAGTAGTAGTAGTAGTAGTAGTAGTAGTAGTAGTAGTAATAGTAGTAGTACTAGTAAGTAGTAGTAATAGTAGTAGTAGTAGTAATAGTAGTAGTAATGAGTAGTACTTGTAGTAGTGCCTGATCTCTCTATTATGTGGATCCTGAAATGATGTCACCCACCACCATGACATGTAAAGGAGGCTTCGTCTGTATTCGACCACGATGGGGAGTGAGGGATCGGCGCCAGCATGCTTGGGGAGGTATGCGGAACGTCACTACCGAGCCGGCACTGCTTCCTGGACGTGAACACCGCTTCGGTACAGGACAGCCAATACCTCACAGGGAGCACGGTTGATGTAAATTGCCCGCAGTTCTGGGTGCGCGGACGGCGGAGATGTGGACATCCGCATATTCGACCCGATGGCTGCCTCTGCGTGGTTGCCCACAAGCCGCCCACCACAGGAGCAGCAGGAGAGGGCAGGCATACGGTGAAGATCCAACATGTTGATCAAGGCAGCTTCACCTCTCGTCTTCACCACATCCAGCGGGATGAATTTGAACCTGATAACTACTACGCACGCCTCGCGGAACTAATCTCTCAGAAAGAAGCATCAGCCAAAGTCGCGTTGTCGCCTGGATGAGGTGTTGCCTCTCGTTCTCCCAGCTCAGGTCAGCCATCCTATGTCTCAGAGACTTAGACACTCTGGCAAAAGCCATAACATCTCAATATGGACTATGAAGCCACAGTGGTGGAAGTGATAGGGTGGTCAGGGTGACTTGGTAAGGGAAGAAAGGGGATCTGAACGTAATAGATGATAGGTGATTTAGTGTCAGGTGATGACCAGGTATTATGGTTGGATACCACAGTCATTAGCCCGGACAGAGTTGAGCTAATGACCTCAATATAAGAACCCTCCATGATTATGTGACAGGAAAATAAACATGGGTGGAGGCATCATTTATGTACTTGTAATAGTAGTAGTAGCAACAGCAATATTAGTAATGATTGTAGCAGTAGTAGTAGTAGCAGTAGTAGCAGTGGTAGTAGTAGTAACGGCTTATTCACCTTACCACCCCCTCGCCTGTCCCTCCGCCTCTACCCCTCACTGGTCGCCGCTGTACCCCAGGTGAGCGTAGGGGCCGCAGCGGGCACAGCGGTAGTGCAGGTGATGGCTGGACCACGACAGGGCGACAACGGCAGGATATCCTCTCCATCTTCGGTGAGTGTGGGCGGGTGGTGAGAGTGAGGCGGCCATCAAGCTCTCTCCTCCAGAACAAGCCTCTCTTTTGGCCTCTCGTTCTTTTTCTTTTGCCGGAGCAGCGTTTGGCAGCCTTTTCTTGATGATTTTGTTTTGTTGCTGATTTTGATTTTTAGCCCTGAGCTTTGCCTCCTTGCCGTGAAAAAAAAACGGCAGGATATCGTACTTCATCGCAAGGGTGAGCTTTTCAAGGGACTGACAGGCGTTCATTCGCTTACCATGCAAGAACAGCGGCGGGATATCGTACCTTTGGGCGTTCCACTGGGCGTTCATTCTAACCGCAAATACAGAAAAAATGACACGATATCGTACCTTTGAGCGTTCCTCTGGGCGTTCATTCTGGCCATAAGTGCAGAACAGCGGCGGGATATCGTACGCTTTGGGCGTTTCCTGAGCGTTCATTCTAACCCATAAATACAGAAAAATGACACGATATCATTGCCTTTGAGCGTTCCTCTGGGCGTTTTTCTAACCCTTAAGTGCAGAACAGCGGCAGGATGTCGTTACCCCATCTCCGAGGGTGACAACAAAAGGATATTTATCACTTTACGTCTTCATAGTGTTTTGCAGGTTGAAATGACTTTATACGTTACCAAGAGGTGCTGAGAATATTCAACCCAAAGGTGTTTCGCATCACTATTTTTTTGAGATACTGGCGACATATTACATGTCAAACCCGAGGTTTCGGGTCCTAGGTTATTCATCGAGCTTTGGGGCCGAAACCTCGAATTGAACAATAATGCGGCCCCTAAACTGACCTTTGTAGGACCTTGAACTTCTTGGCCTGACTTGTACTGTGGCCACTGTTTGATGGACTAGGCTTTCAATATGAGGCCACCGGTGGCTGTCACAGACCGCCACTTGGTTACCCCAGTGTGAAAGGTCTGCACTGCAACCAACCAGTGACCACCATCGACCCTAAGATTCCTCCCACCATTCCTTGCTGTTCCTCCTTCCTCTCTTCCCTTCACACCCATCCCCACACGCGGTGGCTGAGCAGGCACATAGCTCAACTCATAGACGAGCTAGCTGTTTTGCTTTGACACCATCAGACTCAGCAGTGACTGTAGAATCAAGATATTTCTTAAAAACTCGACAAACAACAAGAAAATGGTACACGATGAAGTTGAACTGCAAGATGTTAAAAATAGTTATACATGTTTATTTATACTCACTGTTTCGCTGGTTGTTCATTGACTGCAGAAATATACATGACGTAGGAAAATCTTCACGAACACGATAGTGATCAGAACGCAGATGGCTCCACACATAATGACAACACAGACATGAGCAAATATTGTCACTTCGCCCCAACCATCATGGTGGCGCGACACCATTTTTTAACATCACAGGCGGGCAGTCTTGAGCGCCGATGGTTAAAGGAGTGAATGTTGCGCAATAACTCTGTGTTTTCAATAGAGTTTAACTGCATTCTGATCACACTATCAGCAAAGATGTGGTCCGACATGGTGTTGGCGGGAGAGCAGGGCAATAATCAGCTGCAAACACACAACCTGCCTGGGCGCCAGAGTCTGGCTTAGGCGGTCACTAACACTTTTTCCGTCAACTTTCCGTCGTTTTGAAATCATCGATATCTTGGCCAGCCTGTCACTAAACTGTGTTCGTCTGAAACTTTCCGTCGGCACAGACCAAGGAGTGTAAGCAAACATGGAGTCCACGCTGCGGCAGTACGCTGCTCTGAACCTAATACTGTGTATTGTGAGACCAGACAGGCCTAAACAAGCCAAAAAAGCGTGCATGGATGCGCTCATGGTTGGCTCGTCGGGAAGAAAAGAAGAAAGTGTGTACCACAGGCTGGTAAGAGCTGGGTTTAGGATCCTTGAGACTCTGAAATTGGATCAGGTTGGACAAAGCCAGTACCACAGACTTCTGAGTTAGTGACACCTCTTATTGCCAGCCGACACCAGGATGAGGAAGGCTGTCACTGCAGGGAGAGCGTTTGGGGAACAGGTTGAAGCCACGCGGAAGTCTCGGTCTTGGTCTTGGAAATGTAAACAAAGGCGGAAATTTGCAGGCGGAAACGATCTGATCGTCTGAGCAAATTCATGCGATAAGTTCATACCGGAACGATGAAAGTGGAAATCGCATTAATCGACGGAAAAAGTGCTAGTGTGACACCGCCTTTAAGTGAACAGACTAGAGTACCGGTTAATTCAATGCCAGCACTTATGGTGACACGCTCGCCCGCCATACTTGGCGCAATAGGTTATGGGCCTGGCTGTGCCGAGTCGCTGCATGTCCGTCTTCCCGCCATTTTGTCCTACCTTGTTCCATCCTCCGCCGCCTCCAGTATATTTATTAACTTATCTCTTAGATAATTCTTCATATCGATTTTTTTTAAAGGTTTGCATATATATATATATATATATATATATATATATATATATATATATATATATATATATATATATATATATATATATATATATATATATATATATATATATATATATATTAAACTATGAATTCCATCCATAATAACTATATATACTTATTTCTTTATCCGAAAAGAATAATGTTGCTATTCAGAGAATATCCATGTCACCGGATATCCTCCAGGCACCCGTCTCAGCCTCTCACTCGTGCGAAGAAATGAAGGAGACATCATGAGCAACTGGTCTGTATCGATACCGGTGCAAACGATCTGGTACAGTACCGTACCGTATGGCTAGTACCGTGAGCGACAGATTACCAAATGCAGTACCTGCCCACCTAGAGAACTTGAGAGGTCTGCTTGTGGCCGTGGAGAGGAGAGGTGCCGTGTGAGTATCTCGATTTTTTGGGGATTAATATGGCTTTGTGTGTGACATGGTGAGATGGGCGCAGCAATCGCACCAGGAAGGACAATAGTTTATGGATCCGCAGCGAGCAGAGATAGATGTAATGGTGCGGCAACACTCTGCAGAAGTTGTGGTACTCACTGGAAGACTCAATTGATGAGGTAGGGTACTGCTAACCGTGGTGGTACCTATGTGTTTGTTCCCTCGTTGATCGTCGTATGTGATTCAGTTCGTGAGGGGTGAAAGGTAAGAATAAAACTACAGTAATAGGCTGCGGTGTCGGCGAAGACTATGCCAAGAGTGTGTTCAGCGCATTGCGAGTAGGTTTGGAGACTGAGAAGCCGCCGGGAACGACACCCGCAGTAACGAGCCACCTTGCTGCGCTAACTTCTTTTGAGGCTGTTCCGCTGTATCGCTGCTTGGGTCCTCCTTGGTACTTCTGACACTTCAGGTTATATTTTCAAACATTCGTCGCCCAAGTACACATATTTGACAAGGCTTTTCGTATGAGTTTAGGACATTTCCAGGGAAAGTTTAATGGCCCTGGTGGTAGTTGACCCTTCATCTGTGCCGTGAACTTTGAAAACACTCAATAGACCCCGAATTGATCCCTCTTTGACCTTCAGGAAATAGTTGAGTGTGAGAAGCGAAATGTATAGCACCAGCTTGAATGTTTCCCTGCACTCAGGTTACTTCGTTGCGTACCTTATATACTTCCCTGTCCCTCAGGTCTATTTTAACCACTTTGCTTCCCGCTTTGCGGGAAGACCCCAACCCAGCAGGGCAGCGTCTCCGGCCTAAATGCCCTGCCCACTCTGCGGTGAAGATGCGATTGGCGACTAAATGCTGGAGTTTTTGAATTAAAGTGCTTCCGCGCAACATTGACACTGCCCTCGGCGTGATCAGCCTCACCCGAACCCTGGCCGACGCCAGGCCCCGGAGTACCTGCTGCTGGGTGCGGGCCATTTTTGGACCACGCCGCGCAGGCCGCGCCGCCTCGGTGCCGGGTCCGGGTCATGGTGACCGCCTCCTGGAAATCGCCGCCACTACCTGGCAGAGGGCAATAAGCCGCACGTGGAGGAGGTCGGGGAGGTGTGGGTGGCAGTAAGGCACGAGCCTGGCGCGTGCGGCGTCCTCACCGTCGGCCTCCACTGCTCATGACGGGCAGAAATTGAACGCGACGCATAACTGTCATCAGCCCCGCCTCCCAGGAGGTAATGGTCAGCGTGGCCACGCCCCTGGACTACAAGAAAACCACCTCCTGGTACAACTGACCATCACGGCCACCAACCTGGTGAGTCCCTGTCCCGCCTGGTACGCGAGGAAAACTTACTCAACAAATGTTCATTACAAAGGAGGATATTCTTTTCAGGGGAGAAATCCACAGGTACTCAGCGATCTAGATCCAGACCAGAGTAGTTTGGCCCAGAGAGAATGTTACAAGGGCTGGACGTCAAGCCGGCTACCAAAAAGGCTGATTCATAGTCATGTCGAATTCTAGAATATCTCCCAGAGTCTGAGGAAACTTGACTTCTCTTTTCACCACTAATGTCGATATTATCTGAGCATTTCTGCCACTCCTTATAACACAGCCTCAGATCAAGATATTACCCACATGCTGTCTGATCTTCAATCAACCGTCACTTCAGCGACTTTTGGTAAAAAGCGCTACAGGCAGCAGACAAAAAGAGTGGGTTTCAGCACTGGTGTTCTGCCATGGTGACGTGCCCCTAATAACCCTCCCCAGGGCCGAGGGTGTCCCGCAGCACGTGGCTGGGCGTGATGACCGAAATCCTCGACGAGAACGACTGGTGGCGGCGGAGTGGGACGACTTTCCTACCACAGCAGCGTCCTGCAGACCGCCAGCCGCAGCGCCCAATGCTGGCCGCCCACGCCCACGCAGGCCAGCCCCAGCCAGCTCACGGTGACCGCCGGGACCGTGACAAAGCTTCACAACAGCGAGTGACCTACCATCGTGGAAGGACATCTCAAAGTTGTTTTCAATCAACCAGCGACACAGGTGAACGTTTGGGATTGTTTAATTAAAAGGCACTCTGCTGAGTGAATACAGGCACGCAGGAATAAACTTGTCAATCATTCCCTCACTAATCAACGTTCCTCCTGCAGCCAGAGTATTACCACCAATTCTGGTTTATGCATGCCTGCCACAGGAAGGTTCAACTACACACTGTTTCTTCCCTCACTGCCTCCAAGTGATACTTTGTTTTTACTGTTCATCCTAAATTTGCCGAATAAATGGTTTCGCCTTTATGTTGTCCTGCTACTGAACTTTACTCTTCATTATTCTTTCCTCCTTTCGTTATTCTCCTCCTTTGTTAAGATTACAAAGTATTTTCAATTTTCATCCCTCTTTATAAGCAAATCTCTGTAGCTGTGTGTGTGTGTGTGTGTGTGTGTGTGTGTCAAAATTGAGTAAAAAGAAAGTAGGAAAAGTGAGCAACAAATGAGAGAAAACAGCAACAGCCGGCAAACTATATGCATATATATATATATATATATATATATATATATATATATATATATATATATATATATATATCTCTCTCTATATATATATATATATATATATATATATATATACACACACACACACACACACATATCCATGCACAGATGCTGTTTCCTACATCCTACATTTTAGACTCACTTTGAGAGAGATATATGGTGCTTTCTAGACATGTTAGCTGTCCACCACACTCCTGAAGACAAGTAACACTAACTGTACCTCATCCTCCACACCCCTTCAGGAGCTGGCTGTGTGGGTGTCTGGCAGCCTGGACACAGTGGCCGGCACCACACAGGTGAGGCCTGAGTGTCGTGGCCACAGACAGGGGCAGCCCCCGGCAGGGAGTGTGTGGCGCCACCCCAGTCTTCATCACGGTGGGGAGGTGAAGAGGCTGCCCCCAATAACCTTCCCAGACCCACTACTCAGCCGTCCTCCTGCCAGCCTGCACCTGGTACAGCGGGTGTTCTGCCTGTAGGCCGGAGGAGCAGCCACGCCACCACGTGGATGTGAATGATATCACCGATATTTCATAGTCCCAGCGCTGCCGGTGACGACAGAGAAAACTTTGTGTTTGACAACGTGAGCAAGTGTGAAAAGGTCCAGGACCAGTACGGCCTCAAACCTCAGTACAACCTCACCCTCCCAGGCCAGCGACAGGGCCCGCCTCGTCCTGGCAGCAACAGCAGAGATTATAATTGATGAAGCGCCGCTGTCTACTCTGGTCTTCACTCAGGACCAGTACTGGGCCAACGTCATTGAGAACTCACTAAGGAGATGAATGTGTTGCTGCCCTGGGAGTGAAGGGTCCAAGCGCTCAACCATCCGTCCACGCCACTCAATTCTCAACTCAAACATTTAAATTTGAAATCCACCCGACCGCTGGCGTCATCAAGACCACAAAGCAAGTCCTTTGACCCGAGGCAGAGGGAGACCACTACACGCTGGTGGTGGAGGTGAGTCCAGGGCCAGCGCCAATTATGTACTTGACCTCAGTGTTCTTGTACTGGACTGTTATTACCAAGACTCAGTGCACTATAATATATATCATCTTTTGTTTTTACTAATGTAAATCCTTACCTGGAAATCAGCAAATTTTAAGACTTACAGCATTGGGACCTTAAATAACATGAAACTTGTTTTGGCTCAGAGGACGACATTGATCCATTCTCCCCATTCATCTTATGCATTGGCCACTCAGACCTCTGTTATCCTGCATCTACTTGTATTTCCTTTGTCTTACTGCTGTTTCATCCTCTTGTGGTTCAGGCACGCAGGACATTGAGGCACAGCAAACGTGGCCCCATGTGCTGAGGTCCACGTGGCAGTGATGGAACGTGAATGACAACAGGCGGTGTTCCTCAACCAGCCCTTCACGCCTGGTGTCCACCGTGTCTCCATGCACAGCCACGTGGTCACTAAGGTGGTATAAACCCAAGCAGATCTTTTTGTCAGACACACATGCCGGGCATAACCCATGCTCTCCATAAAGTAGTAGGTTCCTCCTTGATCAAGCAGTGAACCTTTTGCAGTGACTCTCAAAGTTATGTAATTGTTGATTATGAGATGGTCTATTACCAAGCCCTTTCCTTGTGTCTTCGGTGCAGGCAATGAGCCTTTGACTCTGGGAGTTCGGAAGTGTCCGCTACTGAGCTGGTGCGAGGCAGCTGATGAGCTCTTCGCCGTGAATAAGAAGACGGGTGTTTCCTACAAACAGACCCTGATGGCCGACAAGACCTACAGCCTCACCGTTGCTGCCTACGACGGAAAGCCTCCCCTCAGCTCTGAGCCCATGTCATCATAAGGTGAGTCACGCAGCCAGGACCACCTTGCCTTGGGTCAGGCCTGTTAGCCTCAGGGTTCTTCTTGTGTTGAAGATGTTAACCTGCCCGTCACGGGTCCCCAGGGTGGTGTCTTCTGAAGGGCCAATGTTCACCGCCGCACGGTACGAGGCAGCCGTGCCAGAACGCCGCCAAGGGCACGCCCGTTGTAAGGGGTGGAGGCCGCTAGCCCTTCCAGGGGAGCCCATCATGTACACCATTGTGGCCAACACCGAGGAGCTGTTCGGCCTCGACTAATTCCACAGTGGGGCACCATGGCAGGCAGCCAGGGCCTTTAGTGGCAGTGGCTCACCTTGCCCAGAGCACACCAGTATTAGTGATGACACATGCCTTGTTGATCTTAGAGTCACACCACCACTGAAATCTTACTAACACATGAGCTGCCTCACTGATGTTGACCTTGAGAGGTGTGTAGGTAAGGTGAGAGGCAGAGGGAGGCCCGGCGTGCCAGCCGTCCAGAGTGAGAACTGTTGGACACTTGCTAACTCTTATAAATCATAGTTGTTCCACCATACCTTGGAGCACTTCATTGTGATTGGCCTTAACATGAGTGTCAATGAGTATTGCAACCAGTAACACAGGATTTCAGCTGCTAATAACTGTGACCTTGCAAAATTATCTGCCACTGACAGAAGCTTTCTTCCTCCTCCATGGGAAAGGGACAAACTTGATTGCTGTTTTTTTTTTTTTTGTTGTTGTTGTTGTTGTTGTTTTTGTTTATATGTTTATTTTTATGTGGGGACCGTACTACTGCCACATATTCCAACCTGATCAGCTTAGTTTCTTCATCATCTCTTAGTCTGTGTCGTGAAATGCCAGCCCAGTGTTTTCAGCTGCTCCCAAGGCTGTCTCTCGTTAATGTGTCTTTCAGGTGACAGGGGGCTTTGTGGTGCAGTGGTTAGCACACTCGGCTCACAACCGAGAGAGCTTGGGTTCGATTCCCGGGCAGAATGGAAAAATTTGGGCGTTTCCGATACCCTACGCCCTGTCCGCAGCAGTGAATGGGTACCAGGTATTAATCGGGGTTGTGTCCCGTCTCCTGGGATCGTTCCTTTCTCCTATAATTCCTTCCCCTTCCGTCTCTCTCCGGCATATGACCTGCCGATGTTGCTAAACGAAACTTCCAAACTTTCTTTCAGGTGACAAATTATTCCATACCTTTCTCTCCTTTTTTATTGTCAGTTCTCATTGAGTAATCCCATGGCAGCCTTTCAGTACAGTCACCCATTTCCAATAACTTCATTAAATTTCACCGTCTACTCCTGGTTCCTCTGATAAATCCTGTCATGATCACCCTGCGGACTTTTACAATCCTCAGCTTCCATTGATTTTGTGATCTTTGTATCATCGCAAACAGGCTTGTATATCTGCCCATCCCTTCTATCATGTCATTAACATGCCAGCACTGTGCCCTGGGAAACTCCACTTATTCCTTCCCTCCACCCTGACATATTGTCCTTGATTACTTCCCTCATCTGTCGGTCTCTCAGAAAGTCTTTTGTCTACTCTGCTATTCTCCCTGTCAGTCCTTATATATTCTCCTGCTTTCATATTAGTCTTGTGTGGTAGTATTTTGTCTAATGCCTCGTCCAGATCTAAGTACACACAAACCACCCAACTGCCTCCCTCCTGCAACATGTCCATTACCCTTGCATCTTCCCTTCACCCACCTGCTTGTCCTTACTCATACATCATGAAAAAAAAATGTATCTCTTTGTCATCCCTGAACCTCCGTACTTTGCTTCATGAAAGGTTTGTCTGCTTTCCCAGGTGGCAATGCAGTGGATCTTGAATGTAAGTATTTGTTTTATCTTCCCGTTTTGTCCTACTTGTTCAGTGTAAATATTTATGATGAAGCCTTCCTCCCGGGCACTGTGACAGCTCTGAGTCGTGTGCCGGGCCAGGGGCGGAGCACAGGCTTATGTTTAAAGGGCCTGAGGTGGATGGTTGAGGTGGATGGATTTAATTTTTCTTTGTACATAATTTTCAGAAATTACTGCACGAGAAGCCTTATAAAGCATGACCGCATATTTCTGGAGTAATAGTTAAACACCAATATGTGGATAATTTAAGGAACAGAAAAAATTGTCATCAGTAGGAGGAAAATTTGATAATAACCAAATAAAGGTGAGAGAGAAGAGAGAGAGAGAGATTCCTTTCGTGCTACATTTGTGCTTCATCGTTGCCTTGTAATATCAGTGATTATGATTCATTTAGATGCAGTGTGTCCTAAACATGCCTGATCATGTTCCTGGTTGATGTGTTCCCGCCATGAAGTGCAAACCCTTGCAATCAGAAACTCCTCAGCTTACTCCGCCTGTGTTTCAGGCAGCCAGACGCTTGTTTGCCGCACACAGCGTTTGCTCCCACCACCCTGCTTTTATATATACATATATATATATATATATATATATATATATATATATATAGATATATATATATATATATATATATATATATATATATATATATATATATATATATATATATATATATATATATATATATATATATATATATAAACAAGATGCAGAAATTATAGTTTCCAAGCCCTCCATGTAATGCCTTCTGCCACCAAGTGCCTTGATGCCACAGAACAATGTGTTAATGACGACGTTGCTCCACATGACCATATATATATATATATATATATATATATATATATATATATATATAGATATATATATATATATATAAATATATATATATATATATATATATATATATATATATATATATATATATATATATATATATATATATATATATATATATATATATATATATATATATATATATATATATATATAACCTTTTGACGAGTTTAATTCGTTCGAATATTGTTCACACACCGAAACGCTCGTAAACCAAAACCAATTTCCCCATTGAATTAATGTAAATCCCTAATGAGTCACATATCTCAAACAAATATTTATATAATCATTTTACATGTTATTTTTTAACAGAATTAAGTAATTTTTTTCTAAAAAATATCGATGATTAATAATATGGAACACAAATCAATGTGTTACGGTTGTTACGGAGAATCCTGCAACCGCTAGCTACGCCGAGGTGAGGCTTCGCCTGAGGTTTAGTAGCCGCAGTCTCCCTATTCTCGAGGCACCGGAACTACGTTCGACCACCCAAGTCACTTATATTAAGTCAAGTCATACGCAGCTTTGTGGGAGGAGACACGGCAGTGGCGTGGCTTATGCGTGACGCTGCTTGGTGCAAAACTAGATAATGTAGAATATAGGATTTATATAAAACGAAGGAAGGCGGACTAATTTAAATCAAGCACTTCAATATCCCCCCCTCACACCCACACCACCGTTTGTAGGCATTGGATTTACAGTCACGCATAGCATAATAAAAGGCATATATTTTCATCAGTGACTTGCCTGAACGCGCGGTGAAAGAAGGCAAACATGCACATCCAAAGTGCATACCGGCCGCAATTTTAGTCACTCGTGAACTGGCGGGTATTTGGAATCAAGTGACGTCATCGATGCTCCGCCCCAAACCGCCCCTGCGCGTACTGGTCGCAGTTTTGAAGGTAGGTGACTTGACATGTTGTAAGTGACTTTGCGACCACCAACGTGAAGCTAACCCGACGTATCGTCCGAGATGGAGTGTGAACGGGAGTCTGTCACGTCAGGAGAGCATGCAATATGCCGAGGCTCGCCCTCCGTTCATGTTGCGAGCATAGTAGCCACCGTTCCTGTTTTCTTTGCAGCACCGTGCCTTTTAACCATCTTTCTGGGGACATTGTTAAAGCACAAAGAACTCACACTGTAGTGCTGAAAACACACTGTAGTGCTGAAAACATGACACGAGCGCACGGATGCTATTTCTACGAGTTTACAACGCGGGTGAGACTAGAGCCGTCATCTGGCGGTCAGGAATTATCCTAGACTAGAGCGCAGACCTCCGTCCTAGGGCTCAATGCATTCAGGCTAAAATCGGGCCAACAGAGTACTGGGTTTCATCTCAAGGAGCGTAAGCAATAAGCATAGCTGAAGTCATCCTCAAACTTTACTTAGCACTAGTTAGACCTCATCTCGATTATGCAGTTCAGTTCTGGTCCCCTACTATAGAATGGATATCAAGATGTTAGAATCTGTTCATAGGAGGATGACAAAGATGATTCATGGGAAGAGAAAATTGCCTTATGAAGACAGGCAGAAGAAATTAAATCTACACTCTCTAGAAAGGAGAAGGTTGCGAGGAGACTTGATCGAAGTCTATAAATGGATGAAGGGCTTTAATAAAGGGGATGTCAATAGGATTTTGAAAGTAAAAGAGCCAAGGTAGGACGCGTGGCAATGGTTTTAAGTTAGACAAATTCAGATTCAACAAAGACATAGGCAAGAATTGGTTCACTAATAGAGTGGTGGACGAATGGAACAGGCTTGGGAGCCATGTTGTGGGTGCCAATACCATAGATACATTCAAGAAGAGGTTACATAAAGCAATGGATGGTGAGGTAAGGTGGGGTTGAGTGTACAGGAGCTGCCTTGTGTAGGCCAACCGGCCTCTTGCAGACTCCTTATGTTCTTATGTTCTTATGTTCTTATGTTCTTATGTTCTTATGCACTCTGGATACATTATTGAACCATTAACACTTTGACATGACACTTAATGAATGTCTGCCAGTTTTGTTGATCATAAGTACATGAAGTGGTTGCTGCCTTCTGTTTCCCCGCCTGCCTTGACAACTTATCACTAGAAAACATGTACACAGACATTTCTCATGATGTTCATAAGATGTGTGTGTGTGTGTGTGTGTGTGTGTGTGTGTGTGTGTGTGTGTGTGTGTGTGTGTGTGTGTGTGTGTGTGTGTGTGTGTGCTTGCATCATCCATTATCCCTGCCAACACATTTTTTTCATTTTTCCCTCCATGCACTTGCATGAACCTTGTTATATAAAACAGTTTTTATATGGTACTGGTGAGGTGTTTAGTCTGAGTATGTTGGCATTTACTGGTCCAGCACTGCTTCCCTCACTGGTCTTAGCACACAAAGGTAATGGTGTCGCCCTGTGTCCAGGCGTCGTCCAGACCACTGCCCTGCTGGACTACGAGGCCTCCGCCAGCCAGAACCTGACGGTGCGGGCGCGGGACCCCTTCACCGGGGGCCACACGGACACCCACGTCACAGTCGCAGTCACGGACGTCAATGACAACCCGCCGGAGTTCAGCCGTTCCGTCTTCAAGGGAGACGTGTCGGAGGCTGCATCACCGGGCCACGTGGTGCTGCAGGTAAATTACCTCAGCAAATATTGCAGGTTTTTCCACATTTTTTAATATGAAAATTTGACCATAAACTCTTTTATACATATTGATTCCCATTCACTGCCTAGTAACATTTCATTGTTAATCAATCAAAAATGGATCTTATGCATAAGTTTGATAAGCTGATCGAAAAATCAAAAGTTTGAATTCTTTTTGCATTGTCGAGACACCTTCACCCTCTGCCTTGTACAGGTCTCGGCAAGTGACGTGGACACGGGGCCGGGCGGTTCAGTGCGCTACTCGTGTGTCATGGAGTGTGGCAGCTTTGAGGTGCGTGCCCTGGACGGTGCCGTCACACTCACCAAGGAGCTGGATGCAGAGACTGAGGCTCAACACGTGCTGACTGTGCTGGCCACGGACTCAGGCATACCCCAGCTCTCCTCCACCGCCACAGTGGTTATTGACGGTAAATTACATGTAGACAGTAAACACTTATATAGCCAGACTAATTGGGCCAAAGGCAAGTTGTATGCATGAAGTTTCCATAAGCTTGAGGTACTGAACGTTATGGCTGACAAAGAAGGTATATTCCCACACCAGCTGGTTTTTAGAGTGGGTTCTCAACCTTGGTATGCATCCAGACAGTAAATTAAGTAATAGAAAAAATATGAATATAGAAAACCACTTTTTTCAATTATAAATATTTGATTAACATCCTGCCAACTCTGGGCAGGACACGCATGTAGGAGGGGGCAGAACAAGTGGACAACAGTAACTACAGTATATCTAGGGTCATATTCTTAAACATTGCAGCACCCAAGCACTCATGTTTGACTAGGCTTGCATAGGAGTTGTGGTTATTTCCATGGGTAGTTTTATGACCCCGATAATAGTCGACCCTTTTTCTGTACCTCGAACCTGAAAAAACACTCCTAGGAAACCGACTAAGCTCCATTTTGGCCTTTGGAAATAGTTGATGTGAGGGGTGGAAGCCTCAGACCACACCGACCCTATAGTCGTGTTTTGTTAAGCCTGCCCAGATGTTTTCTTTGCCTACAGTTGTGGACTTCAACGACAACCCTCCAGCGTGGCGCCAGGACAGCTACTCCTGCCGCGTGTCGGCCGAGGCCCAGCCCGGCCATGTGGTCACCTCGGTGTCTGCCACTGACCCAGACGCTGGTCAGGTCACGCCGCTCAGTTATGCCATTCACTCGGGAGACCGAGACGCCATCTTCAAAATGGATCAGCTGACTGGTAAGGTTCATGTACGCGTATAGATGACTAGACTTAAACCTTCAACAATGGCCATCGTTTACTTAATCAAACCCGGCTCGGTCCGCACAGACGGCCATCATTCATTTAATCAGACTCTTTCGCGCCACTAATTTGAATGTTTAGATCAAATTTGGCGGGTTCTGTGACTTGCCGAGGTGTCTGCCAGCATAATTATCTGACCCTCGTATATTTGAAATAAGATCATTAGCCCTCACTGAGCAGCCCTGGAACCGTAAGATAAGAAAACACTGGGAAACACAGGACAGGATAGAGTGAAAGATCATTCTGAGTACAAGGATAACAGTGACGAAAACAATGTGAGTAGTGACAGGCAGGCCGTTGCCCGCTCATCGACATACTTGTACTTAATTGCACTATAAGATGTAAATAAATAAAAATAGTGAAAGCATGCAGTAGTGAGGTGACCTAGAGTGATGGTGTAATTTCATTATCTGTGCTGCACTCTAGCCCAGCAAGTGCTCCAGCGTGACTATTACACAACGCATCGCAATTTAGATTTCACTGCTGTCTTCAGGGAGTTAAGACGCTTCATACAATGTGAATAAACAACAACAAAATAGCAGCTGTTTTTACCCGTATCCAGGGACCATTTAGTGAAAACAATACCTGTCGTTTAAGGGTTAAGGAAGCTTGAAGTTTGGAGGAAATTTTTTTGACATTTTCAGGGATACGTGTTGGAAAGAAAAGCCGTTGTTTTGATGAAGGGTTGAAGGCACGATTGTTTGCTCCTGCAGTGACCAGAGTGGTGCAGGAAGAGGAGATGGAATGTGTTGGCTTGAGAATGGTGAATTTTAACTATTGAAAGGTGGATCTTTTTCCCCAGGTGTGTTGACGGTGACGGCCCCACACAAGCTCAAGGACGTGGCCTCCCTCACCCTGAACCTGTCTGTGAGTGACGGGGTGCACGCGGCCTTCACCGGCCTGCACGTCTCGGGGCTGGCCTCCAACCACCACGCGCCGAGGTAACCTTTTAGTATGGTCTTTGGGTACAAATGCTGTGATGGCCGTGTTTAAGGCTGTGATGGTGTGTTTAAGGCTGTGATGGCCGTGTTTAAGGCTGTGATGGCGTGTTTAAGGCTGTGATGGCCGTGTTTAAGGCTGTGATGGCGTGTTTAAGGCTGTGATGGCCGTGTTTAAGGCTGTGATGGCGTGTTTAAGGCTGTGATGGCCGTGTTTGAGTGTGATGGCCGTGTTTAAGGCTGTGATGGCCGTGTTTAAGGCTGTGATGGCCGTGTTTAAGGCTGTGATGGCCGTGTTTAAGGCTGTGATGGCCGTGTTTAAGGCTGTGATGGCCGTGTTTAAGGCTGTGATGGCCGTGTTTAAGGCTGTGATGGCCGTGTTTAAGGCTGTGATGGCCGTGTTTAAGGCTGTGATGGCCGTGTTTAAGGCTGTGATGGCCGTGTTTAAGGCTGTGATGGCCGTGTTTAAGGCTGTGATGGCAGTTTTTGAGGCTGTGATGGCCGTGTTTAAGGCTGTGATGGCCGTGTTTAAGGCTGTGATGGCAGTTTTTGAGGCTGTGATGGCAATTTATGAAGCCGCTAACATTAACGTCATCTTTTTTACGATATATGAGACAGTCAAAAAGGTCAACCGAAAGTCTTTTATCTTAAGGTTTTCACACCAGTCAGTTGGCATGAAAGCTTTGATAAAGGACAGCAAGGGAAATATCACTGTGGCAGAGTCCAAAGAGGTTGAAAACACTCAATTATCTTAACCCCTTGACTGCGGATTTCCTACCAGAAGACATCACCAAGCTACAGGAATGGAACAAAAAGTGGCTGCTACAATTCAATGAAGAAAAATGCAAAGTCATGCACCTTGGGAGTGGATATCCAGCATACCAATACTACATGGGAACACTCCACTATCCACCACAGAGGCAGAGAAAGACCTGGGAGTATATGTTACCAGGCTACCAGTGAAGGCCAAATCTGTGCCAATCACAGCAGAGGGGTTAAGGTTATCACACCAGTCAGTCAGCATGAAAATAATTATAAAAGACAGTGAGAGAAATATCAATATGGCATCCTTTAAAGAGTCAAGGCAGTCAGTTACCTTTAAGTTTTCACAAGAGCAGTCAATATGAAAACAGTAATAAAAGATAGCAAGGGGTATACTTCTTCTCAGTGTGGCAGATTTTAAGGAGGCCCAAGACAGTCAGCTATATTCAAGTTTTCATATTGTTCTCTCCCATCTCACCTTGTAAGGCACTGATAGGTGGACAGCATGTAGTATAATAAGCAACACCAGCAAAGCCCTCAAGTAGCCCAGTCAGCCACAAACACCCAGACCTTACCTAGGCATTATAGCAGGAAATGAGCACTGTCTTTGTAACATATTACAACATCGCAATGCCTATCATATATCTTACCAAACAGTGCCATACAACCTCACTGTATTTTTATCCTCCTCAGGTTTAATTGCACTCTCTACAAAGCTTACATGGTGGAAAACTCTTCTCAACCTTCTCATCAACCATTGGAACACACTACATTGCACTAGCTACCACACATCCTACCAAGCAGTGCCATACAACCTCACTGTCTGTTTATACTCCTCAGATTTAATCGCACTCTACGAAGCTTACCTGGAGGAAAACTCTTCTCCTCAACCTTCTTATCAACCATTGGAACACACTACATTGCACTACCTACCACACATCCTACCAAGCAGTGCCGTACAACCTCAGTGTCCGTATATCCTCCTCAGATTTAATTGCACTCTCTATGAAGACTACATGGAGGAAAACTCTTCTCCTCAACCTTATCATCAACCATTGGAACACACTACATTGCACTAGCTATCATACATCATACAACCTCAGTGTCTGTTTATATTCCTCAGGTTTAATCGCACTCTATATGAAGCTTACGTGGAGGAAAATTCATCTCCTGGCCAGCTAGTCATCAACCTGGTGGCCACGGACCTTGATGCCTGGGACCTGGGCAAGCTGCAGTACACCATCCTGCACCAGACTTCAGAGGGAGCCTTCACCGTGGACAAAGAAGGTAGAGAGAGACATTGGTTGGTATTCTTAGACACTTTCGCTTCTCACATCAACTTTCCTAAAGGTCAAAAAGGGGATCAATCAGGTTATAATGAGTGTTTCTTTAGGTTCATGGTACAGAAGAAGGGTCAAACTAACACCGGGTTCTTAAAACTACCCCTGGAAATGAGCAAAACTCCGACGAAAGCCTTGTCAAATATGTGAAC
The DNA here is from genome assembly GCF_024679095.1 of Eriocheir sinensis. Classification (NCBI taxonomy): domain Eukaryota; kingdom Metazoa; phylum Arthropoda; class Malacostraca; order Decapoda; family Varunidae; genus Eriocheir; species Eriocheir sinensis. Next base: position 179,236 of record NW_026112189.1, on the reverse strand, counting down.
TTGGGAGACAAAATGTTTAGTAATACGGCCCATTGAATTTGCTTGTACTATACTTTTGAATTTTAGGTTCCTGCAGTAAGAGATTTCATTTGAAGGTTTGATGTATGAATGTTGTTGTTGTTGTTCATAGTATTAGTAGGAGTAGTAAAAGTAGTTGTAGTCATAGTAGTAACTGTAATGGTAGCAATAGAAGGTTAAGGAGATAAAAAAAAGGCTGGAAAACATGCTCTTCAAGTCATATTTTACTGAAGTTTTCCCGGAGACAGCATTACAGTAGCTTGTTTATTTAACTACATTTTAAACCTCAAGGAACCACATCACTAGAGCATACAGTTGTGAGGCTTTGAATGAAAGATACCCTAAACTTACCCTAACCTAACAAAACGCCGACGATTACCAAATAGTCACCATATGTCTTGACTCGGAAAAATCACATTTGCATCCTTACTAAAGAAACTTTCTATATAACCTGAAACTGGCACCTCTTTTGGCCTTTTTTTACTTCTATCCTTTTTTTAGGAGCAGCGTTTAGCAGGCTTTTTTCTACACTTTTATGCCCCTGAGCTGCTTCCTTTCCTGTAAGAAAAAAAAAAGGGGACCTCATTCTTTGTTAATTTATACCATACAAACTTCACCCCTTCCCAGGCAACCTATACACTGAGACACCTCTGGATCGCGAGTCCCTGCCCATGCACAGCCTCAAGGTGTCTGTGATGGACGAGGTTGCGTACATACATAGGACATACATACATACATAGGACATACACACATACAACATCTCTCTCTCTCTCTCTCTCTCTCTCTCTCTCTCTCTCTCTCTCTCTCTCTCTCTCTCTCTCTCTCTCTCTCTCTCTCTCTCTCTCTCTCTCTCTCTCTCTCTCTCTCTCTCTCTCTCTCTCTCTCTCTCTCTCTCCTCTCCTGCAATGTGTGTGTGTGTGTGTGTGTGTGTGTGTGTGTGTGTGTGTGTGTGTGTGTGTGTGTGTGTTTCACGTGAGAAGTAAAGTCAGCTGTGAAAAGCACAAGTGCACTACAAAGCATCAGTCCGTTAAATAATTTTTTATTAGACTCACACTCTCTCTCTCTCTCTCTCTCTCTCTCTCTCTCTCTCTCTCTCTCTCTCTCTCTCTCTCTCTCTCTCTCTCTCTCTCTCTCTCTCTCTCTCTCTCTCTCTCTCTCTCTCTCTCTCTCTCTCTCTCTCTCTCTCTCTCTCTCTCTCTCTCTCTCTCTCTCTCTCTCTCTCTCTCTCTCTCTCTCTCTGTGTGTGTGTGTGTGTGTGTGTGTGTGTGTGTGTGTGTTGATAGAGAGAGAGATTCAGAGGAGCGCAAGTCTTGTGCTAGGTTTAAGCGAGTCTGCCCTGGAAGTCGCCCGCCGCGTCCCGTTCTCGCCGTGGTGCGAGAAGTGTATACAGTTGGTGAATTTGCGTCCGGGATGATATGTAGTGGATTATTATAACTAATTCATTGTTATTTTCCACCACTTCATCTTCGCTAATCATTTATTGTTTCATGTATGTTCGTTCACCCCTAGTATCACTCCTATTACTTTTGTAATCACTGTGTCACTGTGTTTGTTGGTGCTGTTTCATGTGCAACGTGATTGAGTGTAGGGATTGACTGTGCCTTTAATAACTAACCACGCAAAGGCCTAGCGTGGAGACTTTATCAGTTCCTCATACTCTTAATTACGTTTTGCTCTGTTCGAATCTTTCCTGTGAGACACTTTCTCCCCATAGCCTACGAGACTCATTTTCTTTAGGAACCACTGACGTTCCGAATCAATTCAATACTTCACTCGACTCATAACTTGACCAGCTCAAACTCAAACGAGTACTTAATGCCAGATCCTGTTTGCAGATGTGGGTATTGCATTCTCTGGTCATTCTCCACTGGCTCGTTATCTTCGTCGAAGTGTTATCTCTTCAGGGGTCGCTCCCCTATCAATTAATCTCATGCCAGGATTGTGAACTAGTTAATAGTTCAGGAGATTACTGTGTCACATTCCAAGCATCACTTTTAACCATTAGTGGTTACTAACAACTTTCGTACAACCGTTAAATCGACTTGTACATCAATCAAAATGGTGTTCAACGTAGAAGAGTTTGTCGGTAATCCCTCTGTGGAGGAACTTAAAACAGCAACTGTAACTGTGGAACAACTTAAATATATTGCTACAAACTATAATATTCCCTTCACTAGTCAAACAAGAAAACCCGAGTTGATGTCCCTAATTCTAGCTCATCTGGGTGACCCTGAGGAGGAGGCTGACCACCTCATGGAAAGCCCTACCTCTTTGGGTTCTGCAAACCCCGCAATCGCCCTAGAGATAGAGAGGGTGAAAATGCAGGCACTCCAGATGAAGCTAGAATATGAAAAAGAAGCAAGAGCACTTGAACACGAACGAAATGAAGAAAGTAAAACACGTGAAAGGGAAGAGAAAGCACGTGAACGTGAACATCAACTCAGCGTGCTTCAGCTGCAGTCCTCAGACGGGGGACTCGAACCCCTAATAGGTTGCAGATAACCAAATTTCTTCCTCTTATGCCTCAATTCTCGGATTACGATCCAGAAGCATTCTTTCAGGAATTCGAATCCTCTGCCATTCACTTCGATCTACCTAAGGAGGACTGGACATGGCTAGTCAAGCCCAAACTCAACGGTAAGGCCTTGGCAGTCCTAGACAATATCGAAGACAACTCAGATTACGAGGTAGTAAAAAGCGCTATTTTAGCAGCTTATGCAGTCACCACAGAGATATCGACAAACCTTCCGCAACATGAAGAAGACATCTGGTCAAACATACTTGGAGTTTGCATCAGAGAAACTCCGAGCTTTGAGACACTGGCTTAAGTCGGCAGCTGTAACCACATATGACGATCTGGTAAACCTTGTAGCTCTAGAGGAATTCAAAAGGAAGATACCATACTCAATCATGTTGCACATCACTGATAAGGATGAGACTGAACTCTTAAAAGCCGCCAAATTGGCGGATGTCTTTTCACTAATACATCGCTCTATGCCCTCAGGAGACAAGAAACTTCAGCCTGTGGGTAAGTCAGGTGCAAGCTATAGCAAGGATGTAAAACCCGCAGAGAGTAGTGGTAGTGCCAAGTCTTTTCTCTCTTGCAGCTTTTTGTAAAAGGTGGGCCATCTCATAAGGAATTGTCCTGATCCTAGGTGTAAAGTAGCAAAGACCTCTACATTCTCTAAACCAGTCGCCTCTCTCAACACTCCTTCAGTACTTCCTCCCACTGACCCTTTTCAACCCTTCAGGTCTCAAGGTACTGTGGCTCTCAACACGGACTCTGAAGGGCACCCTCTCCAGATTATGCGGGATACTGCCTCTGCCCAATCTATCATTTTAAATCCGCTCTTCCAGGGATTGAGCAGCAGTACACGGGGAGAAGGTACTCATAAAGATTTTCATCAAACCTTTCCCATACCTCTGGCTAGGGTGCACTTAAACTGTCCGTTGGTTGTGGGAGCAGTTACCATTGCTGTCAGTGAGGATAATTCTCTTCCTATCCCTAATGCTAATTTCCTGTTGGCTAATGATCTGGCTGGGGGACTAGTCGTTCCACCTATCATAACTAATGTCTCCCATTGCATTACAACCCTACAGCTGACATGGAAAAGGAGCAGCCTAACATTTTCCTGAATGTGCAGTCACTCGAGCACAGTCTGTTGCCGCTGCTCCAGAGCCACCTCAGCCCTTACCAACCACCCTCCATCCTACGCCTCACGTTGGGGTTGGTAAGGTATTCACTGACCACTTACTTGCTGAGGCTCAAAAGACGATACCACCCTGTCTCGATTTCATACCCAAGCTATACCTAAAGACCAGATCACTTCCTCACCTTCTTTCTATTACCAGGATAAAATTCTTATGAGTTGTATAAACCACCTCAACTTTTAGATGATGCCACTTGGGCTGAGCTCCATCAAGTAGTCCTACCCGTCACCTTAAGAGAGCCAGTGATGGAGATCGCTCATGGGAACCTAGCCGGCCATCATGGGATCAGGAAAACTTGTGACTACTTAATGAGTTTTATTGGCCCGGTCTTAGGAAGGATGTTGCCTCATTTGTTAATTCTTGCCACACTTGCCAGGTAATGGGGAAACCCAACCAGAATATCCCTCCTTATCCTCTTCAGCCCATCCAGGTGCCTGAAGAACCATTCTCAAAAATCATCATTGACATCGTGGGCCCATTACCCAAAACAAAGAAAGGTAACCAATACATCCTCACTGTCATGTGCCCTACCACCCGTTACCCAGAAGGTTTCCCTATCAAAAACATCTCTGCCAAAACTGTTGTATCCAAACTTACACACTTGTTTACCACTTTTGGCATCCCCAGGGAGATTCAGAGTGACCGTGGCACTAATTTCACGATCGATCTCTTCACGGCAGTTCTCACCGAGCTTGGCATCACACAAACTTTATCTACGGCGTACCATCCACAGTCACAGGGAGCTTTAGAAAGATGTCACCAAACACTGAAGGCTCTTCTTCGTAAATTTTGTCACGATCAGGACCAGGACTGGGACGAGGCTCTACCTTACGTCCTGTTTGCCATAAGAGAGACCCCTAACAGGTCCTTGGAGTCTCCCCTTTGAGTTACTGTATGGCCATAAGGTAAGAGGTCCCTTAAAGTCATCAAGGACCAATTGCTTAATAACACCTCAAGCAAACTTGTCACTGTCACCCAGTATTTAGTTAAACTTAAAGACACACTAACCAAAGTTCGCTCCTTTGCCCGTGACAACCTCAAACAAACTCAAGGAGACATGAAGAAACACTTTGACACTAGAGCTAAAGTTAGAAGTTCAAACCAGGTGATAAAGTCCTTGCCTTTATTCAGTCCCAGGATCACCCCTGCAAACTAAATACCATGGTCCCTATACAGTCAATGAGAAGATCAGTGAACAAAATTACATTATAGACACTCTAACCGCCGGAAAAGTACCCAGAAAATACACATTAACTTACTTAAATTATATAAAACTAGAGCTGGCCTTGCACCTGGCTCACCAGAGAGACCTGTATGTTCTATTTCGTTAGAAACCACCACCACTCATGCAGAAGGGACAAATAATTCATCCATATTATGTAACCCATCTAATTACCTGTCCCATCTCTCATCCTCTCAATCAAAAGACATCCTATCCATCCTTCACCAGTTTAATGTGTTCAATGATCATCCAAACCTGTGTAACCTCACCTCTCATGACGTCAAGCTCCTCCCCGGCACCTCTCCTCTTCGTCACCCTCCATATCGCATAAGCCCCAGGAAACGTGACCAGATGAGGCAAGAGGTGGACTATCTACTCGAGCAGGGGCTGGCGAAACCCAGCCAGTCTCCTTGGGCGTCACCTTGTCTACTCGTCCCCAAGGAAGATGGACAGCTGCGTCTCTGCACCGACTACCGCAGGGTCAACGCTGTGACAGTCCCAGACGCCTACCCCCTGCCACGGATAGACGACTTGATCGATGAGGTGGGAAGGTCCCAGTATATAACAAAGCTGGATTTATTGAAGGGCTATTATCAAATTCCCCTCACAGAGAGAGCACAAGAGATATCCGCTTTCATCACTCCCTTTGGGCTCTACCAATATAATGTAATGCCTTTTGGGATGAGGAATGCCCCTTCAACCTTCCAGAGAGCCATGGATTATCTGTTACAGGATCTTATTGGAGTGTCCGTTTACCTAGACGACATTCTAATTTTTACAGAGCATTGGGAGCAGCACCTTACGAGACTCAGGGATGTGCTGACAAGGCTGCAGGCAGCCCACTTCACCGTGAAGCTGGCTAAGACTACCTTCGGCCGAGCAACGGTGACGTACCTGGGCCACGTGGTGGGCAATGGCAGAGTACGACCCACATCTCTGCCATCCTTGAATACCCTGCCCCCACTACTCGGAAGGCCCTGCGGCGCTTTCTGGGCATGGCAGGGTATTACAGGCGGTTCTGCCCTAACGTCGCGGCCGCCACTGTCCCTCTCACACGGCTCACGAGTGGAGCCGTACACTACTTGTGGACAGAGGATTGCCAGGCCGCCTTCGACCAACTCAAGAACTTCCTGGCCCAGGGTCCTGTACTCATCGCCCCAGACTTCACTCAGCCCTTTGCCCTGCAGACTGATGCCAGTGATGCCGCTCTTGGTGCTGTATTACTGCAGGAGGTGGAGGGTATCCTTCATCCAGTGGCGTACCACTCCAGCAAACTTAATATCCACCAGAGAAGATACAGCACCATTGAAGAGCTCCTGGCCATCGTCTCAGCAATCCAGAAATTCAGATGCTACATACAGCCTGCTCAGAACCACTCCAAGTCTACACAGACCACAATCCATTGGCCTTCCTCAATCGCAGTAAGTTTACCAATCAGCGACTTCTCAGATGGTCCCTGTTTCTCCAGCCCTACAACCTGAATGTCAACCACTTAAAAGGGAGGAGAACATCATCGCCGACGCCCTATCTCGCATCTAAACTCGACTTGACCAGAAGTCAGCCACTACGACTCCACTGGGCAACAACGGCTACCTACAACTACAAATCAACCCAGTGGTGTCGTCTTCAGGGGAGGTATTACTGCAACAGACTATCTCTGTTGCTACCACTGAATTATCAATTATTGTACCTGTTGCTCCCTGAGCTAGCTTCAGCTAAGGCTTTGAAACATCAGATAACCTTGGGCTAACAATATATATATATATATATATATATATATATATATATATATATATATATATATATATATATATATATATATATATATATATATATATATATATATATATATATATATATATATATATATATATATATATATATATATATATATATATATATATATATATATATATATATATATATATATATATATATATATATATATATATATATATATATATATATATATATATATATATATATATATATATATATATATATATATATATATATATATATATATATATATATATATATATATATATATATATATATATATATATATATATATATATATATATATATATATATATATATATATATATATATATATATATATATATATATATATATATATATATATATATATATATATATATATATATATATATATATATATATATATATATACATATGTTAGGAGTCGATAGAGGCAAGGTTAAGGCATCGAGCCAGGAGTGTGAAACAAGTATTCGTTTCTGCATTACACTGGTCCACTTAAAAAGGAATAGGTGACAGCAGGTTGGTGGCAATCAGTGGGGTATGTTGTCAGGCGAAACAAGTATTCGTTTCTGCATTCATACACACTGGTCCGCCTGGCTCGTTGCCTTAACCTTGCCTCGATTCGAGATCGACTATATATATATATATATATATATATATATATATATATATATATATATATACATATATATATATATATATATATATATATATATATAAGGGAGCAATGGGAGGAGTAATGGGACATCTAGCTCGTAATATAACCAGGCAGCTTAGAAGTAATTATAGGGGAGTAACAGAGGGCGTGCTAAAAATCCTCTATATTAACGGCAGGAGACTCGGAAACAAGATGGACTTACTAAGGGGTGAAGTTTGTTCAGAAAATTTTGACATAATAGCGATCACTGAGACATGGATAGACACTGCCAATAGAAATTTTAGATCGGAATTTGAAATAACGGGTTATCAGATGTTTCACAAAGACAGAAAGGGCAGAAAGGGATGTGGAGTTGAGCTATATATTAAAGACTCACTTAAATGTTTAGTTAACAATTCAATCAAAATAACATGGCTTGAAAATCAGTGTGGGTGAACGTTTACAAAGGGAAAGATAAACTAACTCTAAGAGTTATGTACAGGCCACCCAACCTTAACAGGCAGGACACGAGTATATTACTACAGCAGATTGGCAGGGCGAGTAGGAGTAGAAATGTCTGTGTAATGGGGGACTTTAATTATAGGAATATAGACTGAGAAGACCTAGTTGGTGACCTGGAAGCCGAGGATTTTCTTGAATTTATACTAGATAATTTCCTTAAGCTGGTAGTTACTGAGCCTACCAGAGGAGATAACATATTAGACTTAGTCCTAACTAGTAATGGGAACTTGCTACGTGAGTTGGAGGTGGGCGTAGAGTTAGGAAATAGTGACCACAGAAGGGTTCGTTTTATCTTAAACTGGGCGGCAGCCCGCGAGCCAAACCCAGTGTTAGTGCCAGATTTTAGAAGAGCAAATTACGAGAGGCTTCGAAGACATCTTGACGGGGGTAAACTGGGATAATTTAGGGATTCATGAGGGCCAGAACTGCGGATTGGAGAGCCAGTGGAACCAGGTAGAAATGTCTTACAATAATTTAGTTAGAGTAATAGTAGAGGGGCAAAGACAGCATATACCACAACAAACACTTAAAAAAAAAAAATGACCCTAAGTGGATGACTCGTGGACTAAAGCACGAGATAGGGTTAAAGAAGGAAATTTATCAGTAAATAAAGAATGGTGAAACACATCTCAGGGGCCGGTACGTCGAGCTATCTACACCTTTTCACCCTCAAATCAATAAAGCTGAATTTCAAATTCAAAAAGTTGAATATCAATTCAAAAAAGTTGAATTTCAAATTTAGAAAGTTGAATTTCAAATTTAAAAAGTTGAGGTTCATATATAAAAAAAAAAAAATCAAACTAGAAAAGTTGAATTTCAAATTAAAAAAGCTGAATTTCATATAAAAAAATAATTGAAATTCATATTTAAAAAGTTGAATTATTTAAAAGGTTGAAATTCCAATTAGAAAAGTTGAATTTGAAATAAAAATAGTTGAGGTTCAAATAAAAATGTTGAAGTTCATATTAATAGATGAAGTGCAAGTCAGAAAAAGAGATATATGTGCATACCTACATACATAAATGCATACATAAATAAACTTATTATTATATATATATATATATATATATATATATATATATCTATATATATATATATATATATATATATATATATTTGTATCTGTATTTGTATATATATATATATATGTATATGTATATATATAAAGCCAGAAGGATAATTATTTGCCCTGACGTAAGGTAATTGTTTTATCTGACAGTAATAATGTCGCTTCCTCCTCCTCCTCCCCCTCTTTCTCCTCCTTTTCTCCGTTCATCCTTTCTAATTTCCTCTCATTTCTTCTATGTTTCTTCTTTTTTTCCTATTTCCTCCTCCTCTTCCTTTTCCTCCTCTTCCTTTTCCTCCTCTTCCTCTTCATTCTCCTTCTCTTGCTTCTTTCTTTTGTCATTTCCGTTTAAGAGAGCGAAACGAACAAGTAGACACAGTTGTTAGAGAGAGGAGGAGGGAAGGAGAGATGGGAGGGAGAAAAGGAGGTAGGAACAGGGAGGAAATGGAGGGAGGGAGGGAGGTGGAGGTAACAGGTGGCTGGAGAGAGGGGGGAATAAGGAGGGAAGGAGAGAGGAGCGGGAGGGGGAGAGAGAAGGGAAGAAGTCACTCCACAATATCGGTCATTCCGTCGGTGTGTTGCAGGACGTGAAGATGGACCCGAAGTGATTGCCAGGGACTTACCAGGTGAATAGCGGTGGTTGTACGTACGTGTGTTTTAGTGTTTGTGAGCGGTGTTTGGACGTGTTTGTCAGTGTTTGTCATCTTGTTAATCTTAGTATAGTGATTTTGGGGGGGTGCCGCAAGACGTGGTTAGGCCCTTATGTGATTGTCAAGGTGAATATAGATGTTTGTACCTGTTGTTAGTGTCTGTGAGCGGTTTTTGTACGTGTTTAAGTGTTTTCTTTTCGTGGTCTATCATAGGATCAAATCAAATATTCTATATACATTAAATAAGATTTGGAAGCGCCACGGTTTTAGGAAAAATCATTGTATCAAATCAAATATTCTCTATATATTTAATAAAATATGGAAGCGCCACGGTTTTAGGAACAATCTTAGTATCTAATCAAATATTCTATATACATTTAATAAGATATGGAAGCGCCACGGTTTTAGGAACAATCATAGTATCTAATCAAATATTCTATATACATTTAATAAGATATGGAAGCGCCACGGTTTTAGGAACAATCATTGTATCAAATCAAATATTCTATATACATTTAATAAGATATGGAAGCGCCACGGTTTTAGGAACAATCATTGTATCAAATCAAATATTCTCTATACATTTAATAAGATATGGAAGCGCCACGGTCCAAGAAACTCCCCGAGCGGGCCTCACCAAACTGACTTTACAGCTGATTAGGACTAGTTACTAAGCTTGGGGGCTGGGATGGGGCTAATTACCTTGCCATAGCCGAATAATTACTTTTGAGTACTCTCGAGCTGCCTCACGTACCAAAGGCTTACCGTATCAAGCTGCTCTCAGCCCAGCGGAGCTTGCCTCGTACCAAAGGGAGCACCACTCATGCAAACCTACCGGCCCTTCTTTGCACTTCCCTGCGTCTTATGTTAACGTTTACTGATGGTTACTTAGCTTTAAAAACATTTTCCTTAAGCCTAATGATGGCTTGATAGCGATGTACTCTGTATATATAGGCTCAGCGGGGTCCGTAATTACCTTGCTATAGTGTAAACATTACCCCTGTTAGTGTCTTCATCTCCTGGTTACCAAGCTTAAATTACAGGTGACAAGAGTTAGACTGGCGCTCCCTCCTTCCCTTCCTTCTTCCTTCTCCCTCCCTTCCCTACTCCTCCTTCCCCTTACCTTACTCCTCCTCCCTTCCTTACCTTACCTTTCTGCCTTCCCTCTCCTCATCTTCCTAATTTCTTCCCTCCTCCTCCCTTCCTTCCATTTCTTCCTTCCTCTCCCTCCCCTTCCCAACTTCTTTTCCCCTCCTCGCTCATTTCCTTACCTTATCTTTCTTCCTGCCTCTCCCTCCCCTTCCCTACTTCCCTTCACCTCCTCCCTGCCTTCCTTACCTTACTTTTCTTCCTTCCTCTCCCTCCCCTTCCCTACTTCTCTTCCCCTCCACCCACCCAACCAACACCCAAATTTATCCTTATTGTCTGTGTGTATAATTAAGTATATGTATCTCTTTCTAAGTGTGTGTGTGTGTGTGTGTGTGTGTGTGTGTGTGTGTGTGTGTGTGTGTGTGTGTGTGTGTGTGTGTGAGATTAATCACCTCTTTGTCTAACTCTCCCACCCATACCTCCTCCTCCTCCTCCTCCTCTCCCCCAACTTATAACAAGCATTCGGCCGTCCACTTGCAACCTCCTCCTCCTCCTCCTCCTCCTCCTCCTCCTCCTCCTCCTCCTCCTCTTCCTCCAACTACCATTCCTCCTCTTCTCGCTCCCCTCCCCCCCCTTCTTCCTCCACACACACTTTCCTTCCCTTACTACTCTCTCCTTCTCTTCTCGTCCTCCTCCTATTCCCTCTTCCTCTCTCACCCTTCTCATTCCCCATTTTCATAGTAATAATAGAAAGAGTAATTATAATAGTTATCGTAATAACACTAAGAAAGGAAATAATTATGATAGGCTGGCAGCGTGGTGTGTGTGTGTGTGTGTGTGTGTGTGTGTGTGTGTGTGTGTGTGTGTGTGTGTGTGTGTGTGTGTTTCACAGTGTGTGTGTGTGTGTGTGTGTGTGTGTGTGTGTGTGTGTGTGTGTGTGTGTGTGTCACAGTGTGTGTGTGTGTGTGTGTGTGTGTGTGTGTGTGAGAGAGAGAGAGAGAGAGAGAGAGAGAGAGAGAGAGAGAGAGAGAGAGAGAGAGAGAGAGAGAGAGTTTATATTTATACTTTCAAGTTGTATGCCTTGAGGTGAAAGCGAGCCTACAGATGACGGGTGGACCAATTGCTGGGTACTGACGTGTTCGGGGGGATGTGTTTGCTGGGGCCATGGACAGTAAACACATGGCCCGTAGTTTTGGCAGATTTGTTTATTTTATTTTTTTATTTTTTTTGGGGGGGGGGCGGGGTGAGGGGGGGGGGGGACATCATGGGTTTTTGAGGTGGGGGGTGATGGTGGTGAGTGAAGCGAGCACTCTAATTGAGGGGCATTTTGCGGCTGATATAAATAACATATAGTGGCTATAGCCCCCGTTGCCCCCCATAAATTACGTCCCTGTGAACACCTTTTACCATAGGTTACGAGTGACCAGTTTCAAATGTCACCTCTTTACACATAGAACCCATTCACACTATACAACAAAAACTAGACATAGAAACAGAAACACATTATAATCACTTCTTTTTCCCATTTATTCCCCTCTACTAAGTTACCCTTTCAAATTTACAGTGAATTGTGTGGAAAATAAAACGTGGCATTAGTGCGAACAGAACAAGTTACCAGCTAGCCGCCAGCGAGGGTGATCCAACATTGCCCGCGCACTTGATAATGGTGAGAACTTCTGGCCCTATTTACTTGTGTCTGAGGCTTCTTCTTGTGGTTATTTCATGTTTTTTGTGTGTTTTGAATGTGGGGTGAGGAGTGACAGGGACGCTGGATGGGGGTGGCGGTAGTGATATGGTTTGGGTTGGTTAGGATACAAGTGGTGTCTGGGAATTCGTTGTTAGTACACTTCCCCCCTCCCCCCTCCCTTCCTCTCTTTCTCCCTTTCTTTTCCCCTCCCTACCCTCCCTCTCTGATAACTTTTCTCCTTTTCCTCCTTTATCTCTACTTTCTCTCCCTCCTTGATAAACTCCCTCCAACCTACCATTCTCTTCCTTTCCTCCTTCCTCTCTTCTCTCTCTCTCTCTCTCTCCACCTTCCCTCACACCTAGTTATATAGATTATAATGCGCGGCATTCACCGCCCTCCTCCCTTGGGGTATATCCCCAACGAAATACCGAAAGAAAAAAAAGAAATAAAGACCCATTTAACAGATACTTCCAGCAATATTATTATTATTATTATTATTATTATTATTATTATTATTATTATTATTATTATTATTATTATTATTATTATTATTATTATTATTATTATTATTATTATTATTATTATTATTATTATTATTATTATTATTATTATTATTATTATTATTATTATTATTATTATTATTATTATTATTATTATTATTATTATTATTATTATTATTATTTTTATTAATATTAATAATAATGTTATTACTATTATTATTATTATTATTATTATTATTATTATTATTATTATTATTATTATTATTATTATTATTATTATTATTATTATTATTATTATTATTATTATTATTATTATTATTACTATTACTATTATTATTATTATTATTATTATTATTATTATTATTATTATTATTATTATTATTATTATTATTATTATTATTATTATTATTATTATTATTATTATTATTATTATTATTATTATTATTATTATTATTGTGTGTGTGTGTGTGTGTGTGTGTGTGTGTGTGTGTGTGTGTGTGTGTGTGTGTGCGTGTGTGTGTGTGTGACGTGAATTGTTATGTTGTGTTCTAAAGTTTTAAGGTCAAGTCTGCCAGGAGGGCTGTGTATCTCTCTCTCTCTCTCTCTCACACACACACACACACACACACACACACACACACACACACACAACAAGTATTTCGTTTTTTTTACTCCCAGGCGTCACTAGTGTGTTTTCAACCTGTCTGTCTGTCTGTCTGTTCCCTAATCTACGGTGCTTACCTCTCTTTACATTACAACTTGCTTTATATTTTTCTTGTATACGTTTTTAACTTTAAAAATAAGGCTGTCATGTTGTCATACACTGTAAAATTCAAAAGGTATAAAAAGGGTAAAAAGGGTATAGTTATAGTGTTCAAAATAGTGTACCCTTTTGGGGTATACAGAACCATAATATACCATTCAGAGTGTATCCTTGCATGGGTATAACGGATGCTTCCTATACCCTTACCCAGGGGTGTATTCAACACAAAGAACACCCTGCGAAAAGGTATTTTAGGTGATTATATATCACCACCAATACCATATCACCACCACCACCAGCATCACCACCACCAAGCACCGCCACCACCACCACCACCAGCATCACCACCACCAAGCACCGCCACCACCACCACCAGTATCACTATACCAGCATCGCTGCCACCACCACCACCATCACCACCACCACCACCACCAGCATCGTCAGTACCACCACCACCACCAGCATCGTCAACACCACCGCCACCCCCACCACCAGCATCACTACCACTACCACCAGCAGTATCGCTGCCACCACCACCACCAGCATCAGCACCATGATGGTGGTGGTGGTGGTATTGATGATGATGACGGTGGTGGTAATGGTGGTGATGGTAATGGTGGTGGTGATGGTGGCAGTGATGGTTGTGATGGAGGTGGTGGTGGTGGTGATGATGGTGGTGATGATGCTGGTGGTGGTGTTGATGATTGTGGTGGTGATGGTGGTTGTGGTGATGATGATGATGGTGTTGATGGTGGTTGTGATGATCGTGGTTGTGGTTGTGATGATGTTGGCTGTGATGATGGAGCTGATGATGGATGTGGTGATGATGGTGGTGGCGGTGATGATGGTGGTGGTGGTTATAATGGTGGTGATGGTGGTGAACATGGAAACATGGACTAGCAGGCAGCAGAAAGCCTCAACATTAGTGCTGCCTTGCTTTTAGTGATTTAATCAATCCGTCTGCCATTTGAGCGGTTTGCAGGGAAGGATTAAAGCACTTGTGGTGATGGTGGTGATGGTGATGGTGGTGATGGTGGTGGAGGTGGTGGTGGTCATGGTGGTTGTGGTGGTGGTGATGGTGGGGGGGTGATTACGACATTACGACAAAATAAGAAGCATTACGACAAAATAAGGGGCATTGAGAAAAAAAGGAACAAAAACAAATAAATAAGTGAAACATTAGATTGTTATATCACTAAATACACAGTTATTGGTAGCCTACTCTGAAAATCTCTCTCTCTCTCTCACATACACACACACACAAAGTGAGAGAGAGAGAGAGAGAGAGAGAGAGAGAGAGAGAGAGAGAGAGAGAGAGAGAGAGAGAGAGAGAGAGAGAGAGAGAGAGAGAGAGAGAGAGAGAATTTTCTACCGGAATAGGCTGTGAATTTGCACACCTAACATCACCAAAATGTGGGGCACAAACTAGGCGGAGGGACTGTTTTGGGGGCCATAATAGGTAACGGGCTAATGAGTGGCCTATCCGGATATTTTGTTTTTATTTATCAATGATCCATGAGACTGTTGGTGGTAGCGAGTGTTCTTATTACTATCAGGTTCCCGGATAGAGAAACTCAATATCTGTCAGGGTTACTTTGGCAAACATACACAGGTCGTTGACACGGACAAGACGCTAAGAAAAGGTGTTTGTTTGTGTAAGCGTTTGTGTGAATGTTGTTTGTGTAGGTTAACATTTAAGTGTTGGTGTATGTGTGGAACAATGTGTACGAGTGGACGACAAGAGGACGTGGACGGACAGTCAAGAGATAAACGAGTACAAGAAAGATAAACATTGAAGACGCTACATACACTGGGATGATATAAGTACACTTATGGGTCTCCTGTCAGCTTCCATTTTCTTGCGTGGCACTGAGGGGAAGGAGCACGCACTTCGAGCGATGACTGCTAAAAGACATCCTAAAGTTAAATCAAATATGTGTTTATCTTTGTATTCATTCATACACACGCTGGTAACATTTCTGTGGGGTCTGACTCACTTATTAGAGTGAAATTCTATTGTGAAAAACAGTCACAAATTCGTGTCACTGGTAAAAATGAGCCTAGTAACTGAAGTTTTGCCACCATGTAATATACACAAAAAGATATATATGAAAGCTCACGAAGTCACAATAAGTGACATGAGTTGCTTTGTGCAGTAAAACTATGTTATTTAAGGTAGCTGATACCCACAAAATAGCGGGCGCTTCTGCCTTGGGCTACAGACAGTTGCCAGATCGTCGTACTCAGCCGATTATATTTCTCGACTTCCTGCTCCCAAACTGTCTTATGGGCTCCAATAACGAAACTAATTTACAGCTATCGATAAAAAATAAAAAAATAAATAGATTCTAATGTTTCTTGGCAATAGTTAGGCGTCAGAAACCGGGTAATACTATGCTCTGAGTACGAGAATCTGGCAACGGTGCTATACGTATTTTCATATTATTGTTCTGCTGTTTATTCAATGTTGCGTTCAAGAAAAAGAATACTCATAATTTTACTTAGTTTTTGGTTATAAGGATTCCTTACGAAATACAATTATATGTAACCAGTGGTGGGCACCGATCACTTTTTTGCTGTTCCGATCCCCGATCATCCGATCAGTTTGGGCAGATGATCCGATTCCGATCATCCGATCATTTTTTAAGTAGTGCTGTTCCGATCACCATTCCGATCATCCGATAGTTAAAACTTATAATAATTACTATTATTTTTTTAGGTAATAATTACAAGAACCACCTATTTTAGGCGTTCTGTAAGTAATAATTTCAAATAAGTAATAACGTAATTATTTGCTTATAAATATCTTTATTTTTCCTCTTTCTTTTGGTATATATGTAGAACATGGTAGAGAAAAAATGTTATCTTAACTTCTTATTTTAGGCATTTATTTAAGTCTACTCTTTTTATTCAATTTCTGAAAGTATGAAATGGAATTATGTTCGCTACTTTAACTTTAGTTTGAAGTTGATTTAGATTTTTGACAAACATTTTTCAACTTTAATATTCTATCATCGATATCTAGGGAATATTTTGTACTCTTTTATAAAAAACGAGCGATAGTGATCATTAATCTCCTATCTTTCCTGATGAAATAGCTTTCTGAATAAAAGATATTGGTCCATAAATAAATTAGTTACAAGAAGAACATAAGCAATAAGGTTTTGACTTTATGTGAGCCGGTGTTGAGTCATCTGACATCCACGTATCCTAAGACATCCCATCCTGATCTGCGCATGCGCGAGACCCGATGTTTACAAACAGTGTTGATATCGTAGTTTGTCCAGGCAAGATGGCGGCAAAACAGTATGGCAGCTTTTATGGGAAAATGGCCAAATTCAAGAATGACATGGACCCCATAATGCAGATAGCCTACCATTAAATGGAGAGAATCCGAGAAACATGACCATTAATCAGAAGAGAGTGTAGGTTATCTTATTTATCACATATACTGACATACAATGGGTGTGGGTTACCTCATTTATCACATTTACCGACATACAAGGGGTATAGGTTATCTCATTTATCACATTTACCGACATACAAGGGGTATAGGTTATCTCATTTATCACATTTACCGACATACAAGGTTTCAGGTTACCTCATTTATCACATTTACCAACATACAAGGAGTTTAGGTTATCTCATTTTTCACATTAACTGACATACAAGGGTAGGCGGTGGCTGAGTGATTAGCGTGCGGGGCCAGCATTCATCACGCCATGGACAATGTCGATTCGAATCCCCATGCTACTACCTGGGATTTTTTAGTCACCGCCGAGTGGCTTAAGACTATCCACAGGCTGTCCAGAAGACCACCTATCATCCCGGATTCAAGAATAAACAAATCAAAAATGAGTTCCAGGGGGCAGCATGAGCCAAGCATAACCAGCGCCACTATAAAAATTGCCTGCGCCATGACGGGCTTGGGCCGACCACCAGGCCCCTGAAGAAAGCCTTCCCGCGCTATAGGCTGAGGTGTAAACAAAAAAAAGTTACCTCATTTATCACATTTACCGACATACAAGGGGTGCAGGTTATCTCATTTATCACATTTACCGACATACAAGGGGTGTAGGGTATCTCATTAATCACATTTACCGAGATACAGGGGGTGCAGGTTATCTCATTTATCACATTTACCGACTTATAAGGTGTGTAGGTTATCTCATTTATAACATTTACCGACATATAAGGGGTGTAGGTTACCTCATTGATCACATTTACCGACATACAAGGGGTGTAGGTTATCTCATTTATCACATATACCGACATAGAAGCGGTGCAGGTTATCTCATTTATCACATTTACTGACATACAAGGTTTCAGGTTACCTCATTTATCACATTTACCAACATACAAGGGGTTTAGGTTATCTCATTTTTCACATTTACTGACATACAATTATTACAAGGGGTTATCTCATTTATCACATTTACCGACATACAAGGTGTAGGTTATCTCATTTATCACCTGGGATTTACCGACATACAAGGGTGTGCAGTTATTGCTTGCGCTCACATTTACCGACGCCAGGCCCCAGGCCCCTAAGAAGAAAGCCGCACGACGCAATAAGTAACAAAAAAGTTACCTCATTTATCACATTTACCGACATACAAGGGGTGTAGGTTATCTCATTTATCACATTTACCGACATACAAGGGGTGTAGGTTATCTCATTTATCACATTTACCGACATACAAGGGATGTAGGTTATCTCATTTATCACATTTACCGACATACAAGGGGTGTAGGTTATCTCATTTATCACATTTACCGACATACAAGGGGTGTAGGTTATCTCATTTATCACATTTACCGACATACAAGGGGTTCAGGTTATCTCATCTATCACATTTACCGACATACAAGGGGTGTAGGTTATCTCATTTATCACGTATACCGACATACAAGGGGTGTAGGTTATCTCATTTATCACATTTACCGACGTACAAGGGGTGTAGGTTATCTCATTTATCACATATACCGACATATAGAAGGGGTGCAGGTTATCTCATTTATTACATTTACCGACATACAAGGGGTGTAGGTTATCTCATTTATCACATTTACCGACATACAAGGGGTGTAGGTTATCTCATTTATCACGTATACCGACATACAAGGGGTGTAGGTTATCTCATTTATCACATTTACCGACATACAAGGGGAGCAGGTTATCTCATTTATCACATTTATCAACATACTTCATTTACCTCATTTACTGGCATACAAAGGGTGCAGAAGAAACTTTCATATTTCAAGCAATTTTCAAATTCAAAACATATGTCAACATTTACTTTAAAAAAAATATAAAATAAAAACTCAGGTGGGACATACCGCGATAGGCAGTTGATAAAGACACGGTACCGTGTCGCAATTCATCCACCCTTTGTTTGTAAACAAATCCCGCGCATGCGCAGGTTGGATGGAATGCCTTAGGATACGTGGATGGCAGATGATATCATACCGGGTAGGACACGTAGCAATGGGTTTACGTTGAATAACTTCAGGTTCAAGAAAGACATAGGCAAGAATTGGTTTACCAAGAGTGGTGGATGAGTGGAACAGACGTAGAAGTCATGTGGTGAGCGCCAACACGACAGATACATTCAGGAAGAGGTTAGGTAAGATCTTGGATGGGAGGGGTATGGGGCGTTAGTTTGGTGCCGTGGTCTGAGCAGCATATTGCGCTGTCTCGCGAGACCTCCTTCCTCCTCTTCCTCTTGTTGCGCGGGGAGCCCGACGGGTGGGTGGGGGGGTTGAGGGAAGGCAAAGCCCTCACCCCAGTTAAGAAGGTGGGGAGTCGAGGCGGGGCGAAGCCCCCCCTTTTAGCTTAGGTCTTGTTGGTTTCCCGAAAATGAACTGACGCTGCCGCCATTAGAGGGTGGTAACACTGCAGCAGAAAATGCATAACTGACAACTGGGGCAGGTCACTCGGTTACTGGAGTGAGCGGAAGCCTACTACTGCAGCCCAGGATCAAAGGCAACAGGGTCTATCGGAGAGAGCGTCAAATTTTGAATCAACTGGCGCATGACGTCATCAGGTGGAAGGTTGGTGGGTTCAGCCAGCTATGGTTTACGCCTCAGTAGCCAGTCGGAAGTGGTGGTGTACGGTTTGCTTGTTCTTGTCGAATCACAATGCCTTGCAGTTGTTAAGTATCTTGCTGCAAGTCTGTAAGTAGGCTATTTAACCCTCTAGAGAAAGCACCATAGTCTGTCTAGGTCAGGGGTGTCCAAACTTTTTTTCACAGAGGGCCACATGCGGAAGATATACGAAGAGTTGGGCCACTCAGTATGTTTATGGATGGAGATAGATTTTAGAGTTTATAGTTTTACTGGAACTACCACGTGTAGGTCAACTGTCCTCCTGCAGATTCTTTATATTCTTATGTATGTATTTTTTTTAAGGAATGTAAGTAGATATAGACAAGTGTACCTTTAAAGGAATCTATTTTCTATAATGTCTTATTTTATCTATGTATACAGGATAAACTATTGAATCCTATTGCAAGAGGATCGAGTAGCATCATGCTCGTTAGAGAGGACTTGAATGTAAGCTTATAGTTTTCATTGTACAGTCGGCTATAGAGAGTAGTTACACACTGTCCAGTAAGTTTCGTTCAGAAAGCGACATCTGGCAACTCATCCACGCGACATGAAAATTATTATATCCTATCGAAATCGTACTTTTGTGGTGATTGGTGGTCACAGGTGCACTCTACATAATTTTAAGATAGATATTTATCAAAAGTGCCCGTCGCTAACGCTTAATAAATATTTTTTCTCTAGGCTCCGTCGCTACATTTTGACACGAGCTTTTAGTTTCGTTCAAATTTATTCAAGAGCAATTCTAAGTTGTTTATCAAACTATGATACATTTAAAAATATGCTGCACTTATTAGGGGAGATTGTTATGCCTTTTAACTAAAAACAAAAAATTCCTGACAGCCGAGATCTTGTTCTTTATAATTTTTTAATACGTAATAATAGGCTATAAACGTTCACATGATGGCGTCGTCGACCGCGGGGCTTGGCTGGAGCAGCGGTATTCTATCAAAGCCCTTATGTCCGCAGGCACTGCAGTTGAGCTGTCACGTCAGTGGCTGTGGAAACGTATAATTTTTAATACCTACAAAAATAGGAGAGAGAGAGAGGGAGGCTGGGTGGGGACGGGAGACGTCCATCAGCGAAAACGAAGGAGTCAGCGACGCCCCGAGACCAACACACACACACACACACACACACACACACACACACACACACGTATTTATACTTTGATATTACGTAATCTTCACTGAGAAATGATTTTAGATTTTTAATGATCTCCTGAACTGTCTTTGAGGCTTTATAGTAACGGGAATTAAGGCTGCGAGTTAAACAGACCCTCAAGCCTATTTGCTGTTTGATGGTAAGGAGCATGAATTACTGCCTGCCCCTGTGAAGGACAGCATTGCACACGGTATTTTCAAAGTATAATAAGAAAAAGTGTTTCGGACTGTTCGTGATGTTTTACCTCGTCGTCATCATCATCTTCATGTAAAGACATTCATTATCGCATTTCTGAATTGAATTCATGTAATCTTGTATATTTCTAACTACATTATATTATAATATAATATAATATTATAAAATATTATAATTTCACGGTCACACACACTCACACGATACACACTGAAACGAGTCACTAACATCACCAGTGAATGCGCCACCGTGGTATAGTTGCCAGATACCGCCACCAGACTAAACATTCTGAAAACCGTGACACTACTCTCTCTCGTCGACTGTACGTTTTATTATTACACAGCAAGATGTGAGCCGTTACAAAGGCAATCCCACGCTTACTACTGTGAGCCATAACAAAGGGACGTGCAGTCATTATTCTTAGATTTAATGTTTAGGTTCTCCCATTGTGGCCAAAAAGGTATTTAGCATGTTTTGTATTTTTTATACTGTGTCTAGAATATGCATATATAGACAATCAAATGAATTATAGTGAGTATATGCAATTAACATTACCTAAAGATGTGTGTACGTAATTTCTTTGTGTGTTAAATTCACTACAGAAACCTATAGAAGATACGATATTTGTCAATCAAAGACAAAGACAATGAAAGCTTGCTTGGATTCTATTTACGTTACCGCTCGACGTAAATACTTTCGATTTTATTTGCGTTACCGTTCGACGTGAATACTTCGTTTTCTATTTCATCTCTCCTCGCTTCACCTGCTGACGTAATTTTCTGCGCGCTGGTTGACCGTGTCCTTTGATCCTGCTGCAGCCCACACCACACTGTCATGGGATCGTGTAACAAGCCCCGCCAAGCAAATAAAGCGACTTTGCGCCTGCGCGTCTCGTTCACGATATCTTACCAGGATTAAATAAATTAACGATCAATAATTATCGCATAATTTTATAAATAAAGACGCTTATTTGAAGTAACTATTAGGAACGTGTATAAAAATAATTGTAAAAAGTCCGCAGTCACTTGTTGCCATGACATCGTTGACAACTTTCTTTTCTGTGATCGGTGATCGGAAGTTAGTTTGTGAAGTTCCAATCTCCACAGTCCGATTACCTTTTACAGAGATGATCCAATTTTTGCATTCCGATCGCCAATTGCTGTTCCGATCAGATCGGAAGATCGGACGATCGGACTGATGATCGGAAGTGCCCAGCTCTGTATGTAACACTAACTCCTCTACCTTAGGAAACGTCCTGAATCCTGGATCGGCTACGAGTGAATATAACAGTACGCTATCTCGCAAAAGTAACTTTCAACTAATAGCCTACTCCTAAAAAAAGTTAATTAAGACGTATTTCTGGAGTAGAGAAAAAAGTACATATACGCACCTCTCATACAGCACACAGTCGTGGGCAGAGTGGTGATGCTATAATAAACTGGTGGGGTGCTGACCGAGGAGGGTAGAAGGGCCAGGACACAGCTGAGGGCGGGGGAGGGGGGGGGGTTAAGGAAGGCTGCTGGGTACATTATATTACAAAAGATACGCTCAATGTTGCAACTCCTCTATTATCATAAATCTCATAATAACGTTTAGAAAGACGACCACAATATTGTCCTTACCTTGGTCAGTTGTTTGTTGATGAAACCCAAAGCATTTCGTCATTCCACTCGTGTGTCGTCGTGCACTTCCTCCTCCACTTGATCTCGGGACACTGACACGCCCACGCCCACGGGCAACGGTCATTAAGTTTGGTACGCTTTTCGTAGGATGGCGACAGCGTTACTTTCATAAACGTAGCTGTGCATATATATATATATATATATATATATATATATATATATATATATATATATATATATATATATATATATATATATATATATATATATATATATATATATATATATATACCGAACAGTACAGTCTGGAACAAAACAGTTTACTCGATCATACAAGAATGAACATTTAGCAAAAATCTGGGCGAGTTACCAACACTTCCCGCCTGGAGCCTGACCGTGTCCCGCGGGGCGTGGGCGAGCCCCTCTCCCCGCCCCCTTTGCTTCTCCCGGAGTCTTCCAGAAGCCCATAAACCTCGGGGGGAGCTTCAGTTCAACACTACCTCCCCCTCTTAAGTGTGATCGTCCCGATCACACACTTAACTATATACAAACATAAGAAAATTAATCAAAACATAATAATCGTCGTATCGCCGTGGACGCCTGCGTTGTTTCTGTCTTCTGTCCTCTGCCTCCTGTGTGTCTGTCTCCTGGTGCGCCTCGTTGTCGTCCGCTTCTTGGGATGTCCCTGAAACATCTGCCGAAGCCGGGAGGTTATCTCCCTCGTCTGAAAGCTCCAGAAAACCTATGTCGACGTCGACCTCCTCTCGGTCCTGGACGTCCCTTGCGTTTTCATCGGCTGCTGGGTGTCTGTAGTTGTCCCAGATGTAGTTTCCCGGACCGAGGTATCTCCATAGCCGGTTGACGTGGATAACTTTCGACTTGGTCCTTTCCGTTCTCCGGATTCTGTAGGTCACGTCGGAGAGGCGTTCTAGCACAGTATAAGGGCCATCCCAGGGGCTTTGTAACTTAGGAGACTGTTCTTTCTTCCTCTGCGGGTGTTAACAGTTTTGTTATCAACTTTTAAGGTTCCTTTTAACGTTGTCTGTGTTAAGTGTTATATATAACGTTTAAGGCGCGAACTGCTATCTCACGTCAGGTCCGATGTCCCGTTGCCTGCTTTCACATGTTGATTGTAATAGGTGAGATAACACAATAGCCTTTTAGTTGGCCGAGCGGTAGCCGTTATAAGTTCACTTTAGTTCACTTTAGTTCTCTCTCTCACAGGGCAATACCAAGACAAAATGTAATTTCAACTATATTAACAGTTGTACATTAGGTTTACAGTTTACGTGAGCGAGTCGCACGCACACCAGAGCCAGCCACACCAAGGTGCCCGGGGCCGGCGAGCTTTGAAGTTAGGTGGCTTGCCCTCATACTGTAACCGGCCTCCCTGGAGAACTTCAAGGCACCACGGACTTGATGGTGCACCTCTTCCAGCCGTTCCTCTAGCTGACGGGCAAAACTGGAGGCGTCCCATGGGAGGCCTTCCACAGGAGGCCTTCCTCTCAGTAGGTCCACCGGCCATGGCCAAACATCAGCTTTGCCGGCGAATGTCCCGTAGTCTCGTGGGCGGCAGACCTGTAGGCCATGAGGAGGGCAGGCAGCTTCTGATCACATGAAGACTGGTCATTGTTGCACTGCTTGGCCAACTCCTGGCCCAACGTCCAGTTAAACCTCTCCACTATTCCATCTGACTGTGGGTGCAGAGGGGTGGTCCGGGTCTTCTTGATACCCAGAAGCTTGTAGCACTCAGCAAGGACTGTTGACTCAAAATTCTTTCCCTGGTCGGAATGGAGCTCGTTAGGCACACCGAAACGACAGAAAAACTCCTCCACCAATACCTTAGCGATGGTAATGGCTTCCTGGTCAGGGATGGTACGCAGATATACCTATTTCCGTTCGTCGTCAGAGGCAAGGGTCCTGCTATATCAACTGCTACCCGTTCCATTGGGGCTCCAACCTGGTATAGCTGCGATGGGGCACGGTGACGCTTCTTGGGGCCCTTCTTTGCACTGCACACCTCACACGCGTGACACCATTCTTCCACATCCTTCCTCATGCTAACCCAGTAGAACCTTTGGCGCAGGCGACTAAGTGTCTTCTTTACCCCAAGGTGTCCGCTGGTGATGCTGTCGTGCATTTTTTTCAGGACGCCTTCCCGGGACTTCATAGGTAGCACCGTGGACCAGTAATGGTCAAGGCCATCATGAGAGACCCAGCGTCGCTGTAACACCCCCGTTGTCCATCTGTAGAGTGTCCCACTGAGTCCAGTAATTCTTGGTGGTAGGGCTTTCTCTCGAGATAACCTCCCACCCAGGTCGCGTTAAAGACTGACTCAGCGACTCCATAATTGGTCGCAGGTCTCGGTCCTCCCGCTGCAGCTTTCCCAAGTCTTCCCATGGCACCTCCGCTGTCTGTTCCACTGTAGTGCGGCGGAACATATTTTGGACGCCTTCCCTCTGGAAGCAATGTTGACACTCAGGTAGGCAGGGGCGCCGGCTCAAGCTGTCCGCGTTACCGTGTGTTAGCCCAGATCGGTGCACAATAGTGTAGTGATGCTGCTCTAGTTTACCTATCCAGCGAGCAAGCTGGCCCTCAGGGTTTTTCAATGACTTCAGCCACCGCAATGCAGCGTGATCCGTGCGGATGGTGAAAGTTGCACCGTACAGGTAATCATGGACAAAGTCAAGGCTCCTGACTACTGCCAGAAGTTCTTTCCGGGTCACGCAATAGTTTTTCTCGGCTGGGGTGAGCTTCTTGGTTAATTAGGCCACAACCTGTTCCATGTCGGCTCATGCTTGGGACATCACTCCACCAATCCCCTCATCACTGGCATCACAGTCAAGTATAAAAGGCTTAGAGGGGTCTGGGTAGGTGAGTACGGGCGAGTTGATGAGGGCCTTCTTGCCTCCTTCTCAAAGGCAACCTGAGTTTCCGCTGTCCACTCAAACTTGCGCCCTTTCTTCGTCAGGAGGTGCAGTGGTGCAGCAATCGTAGCGAAGCCTTTCACAAACCTGCGGTAATATGAGCACAACCGGAGGAAGCTCCGCAGCTCCTTCACGTTGGTGGGTGTCGGGCAGTCCTTTTCCGCAGCCACCTTCTCAGGATCAGTGCGTACTCCAGCCTCGCTCACGATGTGTCCCAAGTATTGGACCTACTTTTGGAATAGGCAGCATTTCTTCGGGCTGAGCTTAAGGTGTACAGCTCTAAGCCGGGCGAAAACCTCTGATAGCCTTTCCATCTCCTGCTCGAAGGTCTGGCCAAAGACAATCACGTCGTCGAGGTAGATGAGTGCCGTCTTCCAGTGAAGTCCCTCCAGCACCGTCTCCATCAGCCGCTCGAACGTGGCCGGTGCGTTGCACAGGTCAAAGGGCATGACCTTAAACTGCCACAGGTCTTGACCGTAGGAGAAGACTTTTTTCTCTTTGTACTGCTCCGCCATTTTGACTTGGTGATACCAGACTTCATATCTAGTGTTGAAAATCACTTGGAGCCCACCAAAGCGTCGAGCGTGTCGTCGATCCGTGGGAGTGGGCATAAATCCTTGATGGTGAGATCTTTAAGGGCTCCATACGAGGCCATGTATGGAAAGAAGACTCGTCTTTGTGTTGACGCATCTTTTGTACCAGAGAAAGTCATGGACGGTATGCAGACGGAGGAGCAGCTTGCAGAAGCACTAGGTGTTGTCAATGAGGACACCGATACAGACGAGGAAGAGACAGGTGCTGAAGAGCAGGAGAACCATCCGCTGTCATTAACTGCATCTCCTGTGGTAAAAGCGACTTTGGTTCAAGTGTGCGCAAGGTGTGTGGGAACCCTTGTCACTCTTGTACTCCGTGGTCTGTGATGAATGAAGATGCTGATGAGCCTGTGCTTTGTTCCATCTGCAATCGAAATCGCAGTATTCATTTTTTTTTTACATCAAAGGATGCGGTTCAAGGGCAACGAAAAGAGTTTCCTCCCCCAGAAAAGCAGCTACTCGCCGCTCCCACAAAAGTAA